>NC_049908.1:27174659-27474659 GCF_001411555.2 Juglans regia
TTTATGATCAATCTACTTATCTTATAGCATTGCATTGGATTAGCCATCCCAATCTTCAAATTTGACTAATATGTAACTTTTTTGCTTTTAGCTAATCACTCAGAACTTGAAGTTTACATTGGATTATCCATCACACTCTCTATAATAATAAAATATTATTCTTTTTTATTTTTTATTTTCTTTAATTATTTTTTTATTTATTAAATACTTTTTATTTTTTATTTTAATAATCTCCAATAGCCTCCAACAATCATATTCATTTTCATTAATTGAATCCAACAATCTATAAAATTAGCATCTCTAGTTGACAATTTTGTAGATGTTAACAAAAAAAAATTATTATGGCAGTCCCAAAAAGTACCTGCTAGTTTTTGGACATTCACAACGCTAATGTTCTCAACAATCATATTCTAGCCTTCCTCATTCTCTCCCTTTCTTTCTCAACCTTATTGCCTAGAGTTCTCCTAGAAATGACCTCTACGTTGTCATCTATTGTGCCGCCTCCTAGTGAAGTCGATTCCGGACTAGTTAGGCGTTTCCCATGTGGTTTCCTTCTCGTTGACAACATGGATATATGTTGCTACCATTTTAGTTGGTGTCTTAATAGACACCAGCAATGTTCCATGGTATAAATGGCCTTCTCAATCTCTCTATACATGATTTTGGCTTTTTTTTATGTAAATATGCCAAGTAGTGAGAATGTAAGAAGAGAATTTCTGCAACAAATTTTAGAATTAATGCAGATAGAAACTCATACATTGTCCTGCTCTGTCTCACCACTTGGATGTTGTAACACCCAAGTCCAGCACCAAGTCCACTTTCTAAAAAGTTTTGGAGTGTATACGTATGAAAAGCCAATTTGAAATTAATGAGTAATTTTTGGACTAGACTACAGGCCTAATTTTTATTTTGACGGATACCGATTTTTTTATTTGGGCTTGGGCTTGCTAATTAAGTTAAAATCATTAAATAGTTTTAGATTAGGTGGAATTTTTTTATGTGCCGAGATATTTGTGGGACAAATTGGATTATTTTAGAGGTTGAATCGAGGGCCAAAACTCAAAGAAAAATCCTATGCCACACACGTCTCCCATTTCCAATAGGATTATTATTTTAGAGTTTTCTTTCATTTAAGATTCCTAACCCATACCAACTGTAATACCCACGACTCCACACTCATGCATGTCTCTCCTCTAGGTTCCAATTACCTATATATACATATACACGCAAGTAGAGCCATGTTCAGTGCCCCCATTTACGTAGAAAAAAAAATCAAGCAACTGCTAGGGTTGCCGCAGCCTGAGTTATAGTGAAACACCTCCTCCACGTAGTTGTTGCTAGCCTACTGCACCTCCACAAACCACTTAGTCTCCACCTCAAAACACAACAGCCCCTAACAGAAACCATCCAATGTGCTAAGATCCCCCTCGCAACTTAAACCTCTGCCCCACAGCTGCCACTGTCACACTTTCCCTACAAACCACTACCCACCCAGTTGTACCACCATGAAAGGCTCTATTCTACCACATGAAAATGGAGCATGCGTCCTCCACCATGAGCCATAACACTGCTGCCTAGTTGCTTAACTTCGAAACCACGACAAAACAAGCAGGAACCACCCGGAAGAGCCACAGGAAACGCCAGCCATAGACATTAATATTTACGAAGATCGACATTAAGCCCTATTGTGATGTGATTTTCCATAAAGTACCTGAAGATTTCTCTTGAATGATTTTACGTTATTGCCCTTAATAGGTAAGTCTTGGCAGAAGTCTTATTTTACTTGGGCTGAGCTTTGATTTTCTTAAATTGGATATGTATTTTAAGTTAGGCTTGGTGTTAAATAGATTTGCAATTGAGTTGGACTTATGCCAAGTGAATATTAAGTGGAGATGTAATTTTCATGGGCTTAGTTTTAATTGACTAAATATGTTAGCCATACATTTTATTTTACAGAAATAATAGAGTTTAATGTATTAGTCCAAAACATTTAGTGGATATAGATTAAATTGGGAAGTGAAGATATTTTAGGGTTGCGAGAGTTTTTAGATATTTTAAGGAAAAAAAAAAGGTTATTTTAGTATTCAAGACTTGAATGTCAAATTATGGGTTTAATTAGAGATTTAAGTTACATGTTTAGTTTATAGGTAAGGATTGATATTCGTTGAGCATTATTGTGGAAAAATTCAGAAAAGTTAAGAAGTTCAGGTAAGTGAGGTTTCTATATTAGACTCTGCATCAAATAAATGAACTGAGGTCAATTTTGAAAAATATGCGTGTTTACATACGAAAAGAAATTTGAAACAACCTCAAGTATTTGTTTGGCATTACTCACGAAATTCTGTATAAAAATAAAGTATTTTTTGGCATAGCTGGTGTAGACATGAGCTATTTTGGCATTTTGTTTCTAAATTGTGCAAAAAAAAAAAAAAAAACGAATATGAAAATTTGTGCATAAATTATATTTTTGTGATTTGATTCTGTTCTGTTTTGAAGATGTTCTATACTCTAATATAATATGATGTGGTTTCTTAAACCTCTGGCATGACATTTTGTTTCCGTTCCATTTTGACCTTACCAAGGGTGTAAAATTGTGGCCTACGTTTAGGTTGGTATCAATTTTTATATTTCCGGTACAACTACTTTGGAAGCCAAAGTGATTTTCTGCTTGGTCATTCTTGTGTACACACTTTGGCTCTCAGAATAATAAGAGGAATATTTTACATTGTATTTATGCTCGGTCGGCCGCTGGGGTTTGCACAACCCTACCACAGGGATTAGACAAGGAATTCTATTTTGATGTGATGCTTCAGTTATGCTATGCCAAAAGAATTTTGAATAAGAATATTTTTTAATTTTCACTCTGATATTTTTGGTAACATGAATAGATTTTGCATTTTGAAAATATCAATATTTTGTTCTGCATTCTAAACTCTGTAAATGTTCATGTTTACATATTAATATATGTTTTTTGCTTACTGAGTTGTTGATAACTTGCACCTTATCTCCACAATATTTTTCAGATAATTTTGATGCTTCAGTTGGAAGTTAAGAGTATGAAGTGTTAGCAATGTTTGATGGTCGTAGAAGAATAAGTGCAAATGGTACAAATCATTATTGGAGAGCTTTATTTAGTAGATTTATTATTTTATGTTATTTGGTATTCTGAGTCATTGATATTTTCGAATCTTTGTGGAGATTTTAATTTATTTCGTTGAAGTATATCTTTTGTGTCCATATGGAGAAACATATATATTTGTGTTCAACAAATAAGTTAATATTTTATGGAGTCTCTGGGTTATTTATAAATATGTCATTGGGGATAATTTTAGGTAACATGAGCTAACTCTCCAGACCTTCAGAACCAAGGCGTTACAGTTGGTATCAGAGACAGATTTGAGATTCTGCAAACTATTATATTTGAAGTTTTTGGATATTTGTGGGCTTGAGAAAATAATTTTCAGATTTGAGGTGTAGACATTTGTAGACTGTAAGAGATAATTCTATTTGTATTTAAGGTTTTAGGATCCGGCACGCTTTTGGGAATAAGTTCTTGGAAATTTGAGGTATTAGATTGTGTGGATTTTAAGAATTGATCTAATTTAGTGCTTAGCTTCTGATCTAGTAGGAAATTTTGCCTTGAGGTCAAATTTAAGAGTAATTGAGGTAAAACTTTGCACGTAGACTTTAATCAAAACGGTTTGGTGTAAATGGAATGAACTATTGAGTATGTTTACTTTAAGCCAGTTTATTATATGAGAAAAAAAAAATGAGTACCGTGATATATAGATTATATATTTGGTAATTACATTTATTCTTAGTTTATAATTTTAATATTCCCTTTGAAACAGTATGAGTCTTCCAGGATGGCAGCTCGTCGCCGAGTTCGAAATCTTTAGGACTTGAACGGGAGAAATGATGAGGGTGAATGCACCGTAGAGCAGTTCAACCGGATGCGTCCTCCCACTTTTGATGGGCATGGAGACCCAATCTTGGCTGAGGATTGGATCCAAGATATTGAGGAGATACTTCGTGTCTTGAATTGTACTGATGAACAGAAAGTACTGTACTCCGTCTTCAAAATATGTACAATAGGATTTATGAGGAGGGGTTGAACAATAGGATTTATGAGTGAGTGGTGGGCTTTTAGATCCAAAGTTTCTCAAAGTTAGTGAATAAGGCTACAGTATTTGAATGAAGCCTCAAGAGAAGTACAAAATTTCAAGATCAGAGGAAGATCCTCGAGAGGAAGAGAACTACCCCACAAGGATCTTCCTCTAGTATGGATCAAGTTGTTGTGGAAGAAGAGAAACGAATGGAGCAGCTCAGGTCAGAGGTAAACGCAGGGAAATCAACCAGATGATCTGTATAAGTTTTGTAATCGTGCACACACAGGAGGGTGCAGAAGGGAGGTGGGGTCGTGTTTTCGATGCAGTAAGACCGGGCACCTCATCAGGGAATGCTCATTACTATAGGGAGACAATAAGAAGCCCAACCAACCTGCAGGTCCCCAACAGACGATACATGGAAATAATTAGCGTAGAATGGGACCGGCTCGAGTATTTGCACTAACACCTAGGGATGCTGAGGACGACAACGATGCAGTCACAGGTACTCTACTCCTTTTCTACTGGAAAGCAATTGTTTTAGTTTAGTGGTATTAATCATTCTTGCATTTTAATAGAATTTTACTAAGTGCAAAGGACGACATAGAACACATAGGAATGTATAAGAGTGCGTAGTCTATAATTACATGCCAAGTACGAATTGCGCGAATAAGCGTTGATAGGGATTAGACCCAATAATTCATATCCATGAGACTCTAGCGGGTTGGTCAATGTGTATAATGGAAGCATGAATTTTGGAAATATGATTATCCACGCAATTCTTACTTGGCTTCTAATTATAGACTACACACCCTTGTACATTCCTGTGTGTTCTGTGTCATCCTTTGCACTTAGTAAAATTCTATTAAAATGCAAGAATGATTAATACCACTAAACTATAACAATTGATTTCCAGTAGAAAAGGAGTAGAGTACTTGTGACTGCATCATTGTCATCCTCAATATCCCCAAGTGCCAGTGCAAACACTCGAGCCGGTCCCATTCTACGCTGATTATTTTCCTGATGAGGTGGGTTGGGCTTCATGTTGTCTCTGATTAGTAATAGACATTCCCTGATGAGGTGCCTAATCTTACCGCATCGAAAACATGACCCCACCTACCTTTCGCACTCTCCTGTGTGTGCACGATTACAAAACTTGCAGAGGTCATCAGGTTAATTTCCTGTGTTTGCCTCTTAGCTGAGTTGCTCCCTTTGTTTCTCTTCTTCCACGACACTTGGATCCATACTAGAGGAAGATCCTTGTGGGCTAGTTCGCTTCCTCTGGTCTTGAAGTTCTGCACATCTCTTGAGGTTTCGATCAAATAATATGGCCTTATTCACTAACTTTGAGAAACTTTGGATCTGAAAGCCCACCACTCGCTCATAAAACCTATTGTTCAACCCCTACTCATAAATCTTATTGTACTCAGCTTGAAGGCGAAGTACAATACTTTATGTTCATCAGTACAATTCAAGACACAAAGTATCTCCTCAGCATTCTGGATCCAATCATCGTCCAAGGTTGGGTCTCCACGCCCATCAGTAGTAGGGTGCATCAGGTTGAACTACTCTACGGTGCATCCACTCTCATCATTTCTTGCATTCAAGTCCCCAAGATTTCAAACACGATAACGAGCTACCATCCTAGAAAACTCATACTTGGTTAAAAGTTTCAAAGGGAATATTAAAAATTATAAACTAAGCGTAAATGTAACTACCAATAAATCTATATATCATGAAACAACAATTTCTTGTCTTACTCTTTCTTTTTATTTTTTTCTCATTTACTAAATTGGCTTAAAGTAAACATACTCAATAGTTCATTCCATTTACACCAAACCATTTTGATTAAAGCATATGTGCAAAATTTTACCTCAATTACCCTTAAACTTGACCTGAAGGCAAACTTTCCTACTAGATCAAAAGTTAAGCACTAAATTAGATCAATTCTTAAAATCCACGCAAACTAAGACCTCAAATTTCGAAGACCATTTTCCCAAAAGCTTGCCGTATTCTAAAACCTTAAATACAAATATAATCATCTCTTACAGTCTGCAAATGTCTATACCTCAAAGCTGAAAATTATTTCCTTAAGACCAGAAATATCCAAAACCTCAAATATTATAGTATGCAGAATCTCAAACCTGTCTCTGATACCAAATGTAACACTCCGGTCCCGGAGGTCCTGAGAGTTAGCTCATGTTACCTAAAATTATCTCCAATAACACATTTATAAATAACCCAGAGACACCATAAAATATTAACTTATTAGTTTAATACAAATATCCATGTTCCTCCATATGGACACAAAAGAAATACCTCAATGAAATAAATTAAAATCTTCACAAAGATTAAAAAATATCCATAACTCAGAATACCAAATAACATAAAATAATAAATCTACTAAATAAAACTCTCTAATGATTATTTGTACCATTTGACACTTATTCCTCTATGACCAACAAACTTTGCTAACACTTACTACTATTTTCTAGTTGAGGCATCAAAATCATCTGAAAAATATTGTGGAGATAAGAGTTGAGTTATCAACAACTCGGTAAGAAAATAACATATACTAGTATATAAACATGAGCATTTACAGAATTCAGAATGTAGAACAAATATTGAAATTTTCAAAATGCAGAGTCAGAATAAGTTATCAAAAATATCAGAGCGAAAGTTCAAAAATATTCTTATTCAGAATTCTTTTGGCATAGCATGACGAAGCATCACATTATAACAGAATTTCATGTTTAATCCTCGGGGTAGGATTGCACAAACCCTAGCGGCCAACCGAATAGAAACAGAATGTGAAATCTTCCCTTTGTTATTCTCAGAGTCCCAAGTGTGCATACAGGAACGACCACGCAAAAAACCACTCTCGCTTCCAAAGTGAGTGTACCGGAAATAGAAAAGTTGGTAACAACTCAAACAGAGGCCACACTTTTAGGCCCGTGGTAAGGTTAGAACGAACCAGAAACAGAATGTCATGCCCAAGGTTTTAGAACTCACATCATATCATATTAGAGTATAGAACATCTTCAGAACAGAACGAAATCAGATCACAAAAATATAATTTATGCACAAATTTTTATATTCGCTCTCTTTTGCACAATTTAGAAACAAAATGCCAAAATAGCTCATGTCTACACTAGTAATGCCTGAAAATACATTATTCTTATACATAATTTCATGAGTAACGCTGAACAAATACTTGAGATTGTTTCAAATTTATTTTCGTTACAAAACATGTATACTTTCCAAAATTAATCTCAGTTCATTTCTTTGATGCAAAGTCTAACATATGAACCTCATTTACTTGGACTTTTTAACTTTTTTGAATTTTTCCATAATAGTGTTAAACGAATATCAATCGTCACCTATAAAATCACGTAACTTAAATCTCTAACTAAACCCATAATTTGACATTCAAGTCTAGAATACTAAATGAACATTTTTTTTTTAAATATCTAATAGCTCTCGCAATCCTAAAATGTCATCACTTCCCAATTTAATCTATATCCACTAAATTTTTTGAGCTAATACATTAAACTCTAAATTATTTCTATAAAATAAAATGTATGGCTAACATATTTAGTCAATTAAAACTAAGCCCATGAAAATTACATCTTGATGGGTACCAAGATGGACCTAATCTTAAAGATCCTTTGCAAGTTCCAGATGGACCAATCAAAAGGTCAAGAGCCAAGAAAATGAAGGAGGCAATGCAAAGATTGGTGCAATCCACTTGGGACGAGTCTATCAAGAGCCGAATATTCAAGATGGGCTTGAGTTACCAACTTAATATTCACTTGACATACCAACTCAATTGCAAATCTATTTAACCCCAGGTCCAACTTAAAATACACATGCAATTTAAAAAAAATAAAGTCCAACCTAAGTCAAATAAGTATTCTGTCAAGACTTACCTATTAAGGGCAATAACGTAAAATCATTCAAAAGAAATCTTAAGGAACTTTACAGAAAATCACATCACAAAAGGGCTTAATGGAAATCTTCATAAATATTCATGTCTATTAAGCTTAAACCCTAAAAACTATTTTACAAAGCAACAGACGTTTCCGGAGAAAGAAGAAAACCAGAGAAAAGCTTGACGTTGGGAGGAAAATATTTTTACTGAGAGAGTGAGAGGTAGAAACGAAATGGTGACATGGTGGCTGGGAGCAGCGGCAAAGCATCGTGGAAGTGAGAGAAAAAATGATGAGAGAGAGAGAGAGAGAGAGAGAGGGAGAGCACGGAGACAGAGATAGAGAGGCAGTGCAATGCACCAGCATGGCTTTCCGAGAGGGGAACGACGAATCTGGGGTGGCACGGCCTGTGTTTTCTATGGCTCTTCTGGGTGGTTCCCACTTGTTTCGTTGCGGTTTTGAAGCTGAGCAACTGGGCGGCAGCGTTGTGGCTCACGGTGGAGGATGCATGCTCTGTTTTCGTGTGGTAGAACAGAGCCTTTTGTGGTGGTACAACTGGGTGGGTAGTGGTCTACAGGGAGCGTCTCACAGTGGCAGCGTGGTGGTTTGGGGCAGAGGTTTAAGTTGTGGGCCCAGCGGCTTCAGTCCTGTGAGGGGGATCTCGGCACGTTGGGTGGTTTCCGTTTAGGACTATTGTGCTGTGAGGTGGAGACTGAGTGTGGGCTGATGGTTTGTGGAGGTGCAATAGGCTAGTGGCAGGAACGTGGAAGAGGTGTTTCATTGGAACTCAGGCTGCGGCAACCCTTGCAGTTGCTTGGTTTCTCTCTTCTTCTTCTTTTCCACGTAAATAGGGGCACTAAACATGGCTCTACTTGTGTGTATATGTATATATAGGTAGTTGGAACTTGGAAGAGAGACTTGCATGAGTGCATGAGTGTGGAGTCGTGGGTATAGCAGTTGGTATGGGTTAGGAATCTTAACGGAAAGAGAAATCTAAAATAATAATCCTAGTGCTAATGGGAGGCGTGAGTGGCCACTAGAATAATATTTTGTGGGTCTGGCCACTAGAATTTTCCGAATGAAACATGTTGATCTAAATAAATGGGATACTTATGAAGAGCATTCGCTTGAGAAATTTGGGGGCTTTTGTCATTTTCTTTAGAGACAATGAGAAACGATGTTGTGTTTCAGTGATTTTCTATTTTTACGACAATATAAGATCCATCTTGAGAAATTTGGGGGCTTTGTGGGTTTTTTGGGTGGTTATGAATGGTTGAGAAGGGTTTGTGTCTTGTCCTTTTGGGCTTATTAATTGTTGGAGAAAGGAATGAGAATCCAGGGAAAGCATCATCATGTTTGGTCATTACTATAGAGAAGCGGATTTTAGGCCTAGTGATTGTGTTGGAATTTTCTTTGAGTTTTTTTATTTGAACCCCATGTGAGAAAAACTTGGAACAAAAAGAGGAGAAAATATGGATAAAAAACCATATCCAGTTATAATTCATGATTTGAAATGGCAGTACCGAAACTGAAAGAGGAATAGAATAGAAAACTCACATGTGAAATGGCGACTGGCACTTGTCAAAACTCACATGTGAAATGGCGACGGGCACTTGTCTTTGATGGAGGAGCTCAACGGGAACAAGTTGTCGAAGGAAATGACTTGCCGACAAGGACAAAGTGGCGATGATGTTGTTTATGGCAACGGGGAGGAGCTGGAGAGATAAAACATAAAGGGAGGAAGAGAGCATAGCCAAGCCGTGGGAAAGAAATAAAATAGGGTTTCAAGAAATAATAATAAAAAAAAACATATAACTTTGCTAGTGCAAGTCATATATGAATTGAGGGATAAATTTACTATAGCTAATCTGTTGGATGACTTTCATATAGCTAATTCAATGTGGCCCAAATTTGGAGGGATTAGCTATTAATATAACTACACTGACATTTGGCTAAGCCAATGTCAATGCTCTTATAGCGCTGATACAATATTCCTAGCACGCAATCGATCACTTATAAAATAGGCACATAATTTGTATAAGTTTCTAATTAAACATGTATTTTGTAATTATAACTTAAGATACTAAAATAATCAATTTTTCAAAAGAAAAATGCTAAATGTACTTAAGAAAAACTTACAAAAAACTTACTTCTCCACATATCAGTTATTGATATGTTGAAAATCATAAAATTTAAAATTTAAATTTCAAAAGAATACTAACAAAATGAGTCTTGTAAATAAAAATGTAAACAAAATTTTAAGGACATATAGCACTACCTTTTCTAAAAATCTAAAATTCTCATTTTAACCCTAAAAATGGTCTAACCGAATTCTCATAAATCCATATTCACCATTAAACTCATAAAACGTAACTGCTAGCCCATAAGCCCAAAATAAAATTTAGGCCCAATGTGAAAACAAGCTGAACGTATAAAGAGGCTCCAAATGGCTACTGCTATGATATATGGACTAAGGGGTAGTAATGTAATTTTGTCTCAAAAGGCATCTATGACATTCGGTTCCCTTGTGGAAATTTTATTTTCATAGGAAATAATTGAAGCCACAAAGCTTTTCGGTGCCCACAGAGAGAGAGAGAGAGAGAGAGCAAACGTGGGAGAGAGGAAGCCAAAGCTGGGTGAAGGTTGTTCACAGCAGTACAACCATGGGCGGAGGAGCTGAACCCGACGTTGATAGCTGGTCTAACGTGGCTCCTCTGTTTCAGTGTTGTAAAACAGGGTATCTCATGTCCTATGATGGTGCCACGTTGATCCACGTCCTTAGGGATGCTAGCATGGGGTCGTGGCTTGAGGAAGTGCAGTGGCTTATCTTGATGCACATACGATTGAGCTTCAGTTCCTGCATGATTGGAACTGGGCGCCAGGCCGAAGCTTCACGTGGGTTCTTTCTCGGTGGAACGTGGGTGCTGCGATGATCTTCACGGTCGGGTGGTTGCTTCCTGTACTGGCTTGCGGCTATGTGGTTTTCTAACTAAAGGGCTGTGGCAGTGGGCTTATCCCACGGTGGTACCATGGCTGAACCTAGGTGGTAGTAGATCAAGGGCTGGGCGGCTTGGGAGGAAAAGGATGTGTGAGCGGCAACCAAGGGACTTGACTTGAGGAAGAAACAACTTACGTGCACGGGTTTGAATATATAGAAGGGTTAATTAGAGTTTTAATTTGAAGACGACAGTAGAGATGTAACCCTATTATGTTTGAAATTGACCACGTTCACGGGCTTGGACTTCCTAATTAAATCGGGCACGTTTAAAATAAACCCCACTCGTCTAATAAATTTTTTTTTATGGGCTTTTAGATATATTTTTGGGTTAATTACTAATTTAATAGGCCTACTTGGTCCATAACATATTAAAAAGGCTTAAATCTAAATTGCTCATTAAACCTAATTTAAGTCCAATAAATTATCCGTATTACATCTTTAATAACACGAGATGGGTCGTAACATCTTCTTTTTACAAGCTATTTATTCAATAATACTAATACAAGTCTCAAATAGATAAATTTTATACAAATCTTTTGTAAAAAAGTAGATTTCATTAAAAAAGTAATAATTTTTTTGTTTTTTTTACATTTTGTAAATTAAAATCTATTTTTTTACAAAATAACTGCACGTAATTTATCTGCATAATTTATCTATTTAAAACTTGGATGAATCATTTCTCATATCTACGACAGGAGCATGCAGCATTTATAGCCGTAAGAGTTTGCACCAGTTTTGTGCTATCAGTTTGCAATAGATAACTTCGTCTTTCTTCATCAACTAAGTGGAACAGTGATGTATGCATAGGCTGGACTACATGTTATAGCTAAACTGTGTTGGAAGCAAGCAATTATAGTATTTTACAAATTATAGTATTTTGTTTCGTAATATAATGTATAAATATCAAATAATATAATATGTGGTGAATTACATTGTGTATGTTGCATGCAAAATACATGATGAATATAGCTAGGATTGCTTCTTTTTTTTTTTTTTTACATACATTTAGTTATAAAGGTAATTAGTTTATAATAACTTTAGTTATTTTTTACATAAAATTTAATTTTCTATTTTGATATATTTTTATTATTATAGACAATGTTCAATATTTAATGCAATTATTATAATGTTTTCAACATTATTTTCTATTCTTGAAAAAATTTAATAAAATATAAACTTAAAAAGATATATATAAAACCCGGGTACAACAAGGATACTTGGTACGGTACCCGGATTTTAAAGACCCTGTTTCATCTTGTTACTATCCTAGATTGTAACGCGGGTCCCGTGTGCTCCACCATTCACAGCTAACCTGAGATGAAGATATGCAAAACAGACAAATCCTATTGGACCAGATTGTGTCAAATCGTTGGCTTGTTTTGTGGAGTCCTCACCGTGCAGTCGGACCAAGCCATAACCCATTTGAGAATAGATTCTCCAATGGACGAATTTCAATAAACAAAAACGTAGAGGTTACTGTAAACGACTATATATATTATTATGCATATTGAGATTTCTTCTCACACGTATATCATACCGTTTGTAGAGAGAGAATGGAGAAAACCAAGATATATAATGATGGCGATAAGGGAATGGACATACTAGGAGTGTGTGACAAAAGTTCAAGATGAATATAGTATTTCATTGATCTAATGTGTACAGTTGCTGAAATATATATATATAGAGCAAAGAACGTAAAGTTGATGTTTAAATACAAGATAACATAAAAGATAAATTACAAATTGAAATCTATTATATCTGAGTTGTTATCCTATTATTTGACTTGGTCGATCCAAATTTGTTCTCCTCGTGATACGCCCCCTCAAGGTGGGTGGTAGATGTTTAAGACAACCAACTTGGATAGTAGACCAGAAAGAGAAGCGGCACCGAATGCTTTAGTAAAAATGTCACCAATATTGTTTGAAGAGGAAACGTGAGAGGTGATGATCAGACCAGCTTGATGCTTCTCTCGAACAACATGGCAGTCAATCTACGTGTTTTGTGCGCTCATGGAATACTAGATTTGCTACGATGTGTTGAGCAACCTTGTTATCATAATAGAGAACAATTGGTTGAGGATGTGGAATGGTCAAAGCTTGTAAAATAAAAACAAGTCAAGTGAATTCATAGATCATGGTGGCCATGGCACGGTATTCAGCTTATGCGGAGGATAGGAAAACTGTTCTTTGTTCTTTTGACTTCCATGAAATGGGTGAAATATCTAGAAATATGTAGTAGCCTAGAAGAGAACGCCTACTGTCCACACAACTTGCCCAATCAGAGTCACAATATGCACGTAAGTGCAATGACTAGGCCTGCTATCAAATTGTAAGTCAGCAACAAACATATATATGCATGAGACACACTACAACAAAAAGGGTTTTTTGGGACGAAAATTTTCGTCCCAAAAAATGTTTTGGGATGAAAAAAAATATCCCAAGCTCGTGCCAACAACACTGTGCCAAAAGGTATATTGGGACAAAAATCACAATTTCCTCTCAAAAAATATCTTTTGGGTTGAAATTGAAGGAAACCTTTCGAACACGTTCGAACGGGAATTTCTTTTGTCATGGTTGAAATTCGTCTCAGAATATTGTTCGAACGGAAAAAATTTTAAGTTCGAACAATAGTAATGTGTTTGAACGATTACAAAATATGTTTGAACAAACATGAATTTGTTCAAACGGCATGAACGTAGCTTTGTATTCAAACGGTAAAGGGTCAGATCGAACGGTATATTGGTTCGAATGATATAAGTTATGTTCGAACACTTCGGAGATAAATGACGTTCGAACATTATGTGATCGTTCGAACTCAACGAAAATAAATTGCGTTCGAACATTATGTTACCGTTTGAAAGCTTAGCGTTCGAACGTTATTTATTCGTTCGAACGATAACTATTTTATTTACAGTCAATAATAGAAAACCAAATAGAAATTCATAATATTTGAAGAAATACATTAGAATCTGTTTAACACTCATAAAAGTTTTATAATAAGTGCAAACTAAATAAATAATCGTGAGACAGGCATTGTTCATACATAAATAGATGATCCCAAAATCTGTATGCAAAAAACAATCAGTTGCTTGGAGGCCTGTACTGTTGCATAAGCTGCTGCATTTGGAGTTGCATCTGTCTTCTGAACTCTTCTTGTTGTTCTTCATATTGTTTGAGGTGCATCTCCATATCTGCTTGTTTTGCTAGTTGAGCCTCTAACTCATACTGCCTTGCAGTCAATTCTTCGATTCTGGAATTCGCATTCTCTAGCACTATAGAAGTCATAGATGCATTCCCAGAAGAAGAGGAAGAGGGAGAAGGCTTTACACAACGACCCCAATCCCTCAAATATAATTAATGTTGACTCAGGACTTGTGTAAAAATATCAATATCACTTGTTGAGGAATTTTGATCTGATGCAAATTCAGCACGTAGGGTATCCATTTTATCCTAGACATATATAAGATAAAGAATTAATATCGTCATAAATACTCTAATATATTTAATAAAAATAGGTTATAATACTTACATAATTTTCACGGGCATCAGGATGAGTCCACTCTCCATTACGATCAGTGTGCGATCCAGCATAGAATTTTGTCAGATCATAATTGGTATCTAAATCTTGCTACAAGAAATGTGTTAAGATCATTATGATTCATCCAAATAATTAACTATATCCAATAAAAAAAATAGCAATACCAATTTCTTAGAGAGACGATGGAAAGATCTTAAGTCTGCATTATGATTAATTTTCAATTTTGATCTATTTGTTTTGTTTATAGAACTTCGCTCCTGCAAAGAAATTGAAAATATTATGAAGCGAAATGACAAATAGGACAAGTAAAATAATCAAATTTAATTATACCTGATATGATGGATCCTTAAACATGTCACAAAATTTTTTCCAATCATAAGGTCGGACATCTTGAAAAGGATGTTGGCTTGCATCTTCCTTCTTCTCAGACTTATTATAATGATCATGACACCTCATTTTATATTTTCGGATACATTACCCATAAGCTCTTCCACAGTCTTACGCTCATCTCTCCGACCAAATTTTAATTCGAAATCATCCTTAAAAAAAATAGTCACAAACACATTATCATTTATAATATTCTAAATTTAAGTAAAATATAGAAATTTATTCAACTAAATTAATGTTTTAAATAATACCAAATAATGCTTCTTGATAAGCTCTTTAACATCTTGAGGGACTTTCTTCCATGAAGTCGTTGCCAAAGGTCCGTAAGTTCGTGTAAGAGCACCCACATGCGATGCAAGCCAAGCTGTTGGTTGTCCTTCGCTCCCGGTATGTTCGTCAGGAATGTTAGCCTTGATCTTACCCACCTTCCGATATTTTTCCAACGTCACCCCACTAGTGGTGCCTCGATCTTGATAAGATTGTACTGTAAACTCTATAAAATATAACATTGTAATCAATTTCATTTATATGTCTATTATAAGACCTTAATTAATAACTTTTATGAGTATTAGATTTTTACCTTGTTCTGTAGAGTCAATCTCTAATAGTGAGTCTAAAAGAGTGCTAAGAACAAGTGGAGATGGATTGCGAACTTCCTTCCTCTTTGGCGGCATAATTTCAAACTACTGATACATTCAATAAGTAAAATAGAATTAAGTTTTTAAGTATTATTAAATTTTAACTATTTTATTTTAAGATAAAGATTTAGTAGTACATATAATTTACAAACTTCATTTTATTAATTTAGAATTAAGTATTTAAGTATTATTAAATCTTAACTATTTTATTTCAATTTAAAGATTTAATAGTATTTTAATTTAAATATTAATTTTATTAATTTAGTATTTAAGGGTTATTAAATATTAACTATTGTATTTTAATTTAAAGATTTAGTAGTACATAAAATTTATAACTATCCTTATATATTTGTATTCTAATCGTAAATACATTGATGTATAGTTTACGTTCGAACGGTGCTACACTATGTTCGAACATAACATACACGTTCGAACGGTACTCCTAACCCGTTCGAACATGTTCATTCTAGATTTTAATCGTCTTCAACAACCGAAAATTTCATTAATCTGAGAATACAAATTTCTCACAGTAACACAAACAACAATATCAATAACATACAAATTTCTAACATTGCAAAATATTATATTCAAACCAAAATAAGAATATAAAAGGCATACCTAAATTTTTGGAGATGAAAATACAAGGAGACTAGATTATATGCCATGCGAAAAAGCTCCCCAACAAGTAGTAATCTGAGAATAATTGAGTGAGATGTTAATATTTTCAGTTTGGGGGCTAGTTTGAGGAAGAATGGCTCCAATTCGCGAAAGGGCTGATCTGTTTCGTGAGAGTGGCGCACGGGAGGTGAGCGAGATTGTGAGGTTCTGTTGTGTATTTGCAGAAGATTTCCTGTTCGAACGGTTATTTACTAACCGTTCGAATGTGAAAATATTTAGCGGGATAAATTCCCTCCTAACTTTTCACGTTCGAACGTATAAATAGTATGTTTGAACGTTAATGGATGCATCCCCGCTCGATCATTAACCATTCAAATCTTCAAATAAAAGAACAACATTAATATATATAGACATATTAGATGATACTATAGTTTAGTAACATGGTAATATCATATTATAATATATAATCGATAGTGTCATCTAATTAGACTATAACACAAATTATTATATTAATATATTAGACTATATATATAACATATATATAGTATCATATATAGAGTCATCTAATTAAACCATAACTAAAATATATTATGTTAATATATTAGACTATATATATAACATATATATAGTATCATATATAATGTCATCTATAGTACTAGCATAGATAGTGTCATCTAATTAAACTATAACTAAAATATAATATGTTAATATATTAAACTATATAGATAACATATATATAATGTCATCTAATTAGATTATAACTAAAATATATTATGTTAAAATATTAGACTATATAGATAACATATATATAGTATCATATATAGTATCATCTAATTAGATTATAACTAAAATATATTATGTTAATATATTAGACTATATATATAACATATATATATAGTATCATATTTAGAGTCATCTAATTAGACTATAACTAAAATATATTATGTTAATATATTAGACTATATATATAATATATATAGTATCATATATAATGTCATCTATAGTACTAGCATAGATAGTGTCATCTCATTAAACCATAACTAAAATATAATATGTTAATATATTAGACTATATAGATAACATATATATAGTGTCATCTAATTAGACTATAACTAAAATAATAATATATTAATATATTAGTATAATATTTAAATGTATTAAAGTGGACCGTTCGAATGTTTTTACTAACCTTTCGAACGGTATTGCATAAATAAGTTTTCACGGACGGTCATTTTCACAAATGTTCGAACTATTAACAAAACTTCATTTTTTCCAAGTGAACCGTCCATCTCCGCTGTTTAAAGCCGCCGTCACCACCGCGAATAGTGCCCAATCGAAGCCTCTTTCTCTAAGCACTGGTATGCTATTTTTCTAACTATTTTACCGTTTAAATTTCGATTTTTGATGGATTATTTGTTTAAATTAGGATAAAATAATTTATCCATCAATACTCACCGTAAATTTGCTTAAATCCATTGTCGGAAGGTTTATTTAAGTCTCTTTCAATTTGTTTGTTGAAAAATTGATGGAATCGAAGGATTCTATGGATTTCAATGGCTGAGTCAACTCAACGAAGGCGCTGAGTTAAATTCGCATACCGTTCGAACCCTGGTTAGTGCGTTCGAACGGTACGATCCAAACAAATAGTAGACCGTTCAAACATTGTTTTATACGTTCGAACGATATACCAGCCAAACATGTTTGCATACAGTTCGAATACTATTTTAAGCATTCGAACGGAATAATTAATTTTAGTAATATTAGTGAATCGATATTTTTATTCCATATTGTAGTTTTATTAAATCTTTGTGAGAATAGATACTATATTATAATTAAATTAATATAGAAATTTATCACATTTTATTAAATATTTAATTTCTATTAAATATTAATCTAATTAATTTTAAATAAAGTGATATTATTTTTATAAAATTCTATTGTTCACAGTTTCTCACTTTATTAAATTATTATTCGTATGTAATTTAGTAATTATTTATTTATTATATTTTTATCGTTAATGTATTGATAAACTCTTTAATTGTAAATTTCAGGTTGATTAAAATGTATTCTTCTAGGGCGGGACGTAAGCGATGCAATCCAGCTGAGACTAGTATCAGTCCAGGTAGGGAGATGACTCTTTCAGTAAAGCGACAAGTGAAGCTTTCTGACTTCCAGAGTCTTGTCTGGGAGGGTCATTCCCTGCCATCAGTCTTCAGAGAACATGGTTGGGGACCTATCTTAGAGGAGCAGGAGGAGTCATGGGGGATCGTCTCCTATATTGACATTATTTCTGAGTTCTATAGAGAGCTCGGTGGTGCCAGCCGAAATGACGGAGGGGCATACAGGATCTTTGTCTAAGGAGTTTCAGTTGTATTTTCACGGGACAGACTTGCTGAGCATCTCGGTATTCCTAGGCTGCTAGATGCATATCCAAACGTGGTGCTTAGAGAGTTTTATCCTTCAGCTGAGGAGGAGGCACTAGTTTATACAGATGAGGTTGATACCCTTGCTGATCATAAGGTGAGGGATTTGGTTGTTAGTCCAGATGCTCTCCCGTATGACGGGACAAAGAGCATTAAGCAGGCAGATCTATCTTCTTTCTCCAAGATCCTGATTTTGATAATCGCCAGTAATATTGACCTTCCGCAGCACAAGGCAGAGGTTGGCATTGACCGGATGAAATTTTTGATACGGGTCGCTTGTGGTATTCCTATTGACCTGGTGGGGTATATATTTGACAGGATTCGATGAGTGTCTCGGTACATTTCGACGAATATACTATCATTCGGGATCCTGATCACCCGATTTCTGCTATTTGCCAGTGTTGTGCCTGATGTTGCCAAGCATCAACGAGAGCCGATTGGACTGATCAACAGTACCACCCTCTCACGCAGCATAAGACACTCGAGACTGCGTCTTCGTGGACATGTTCCAGACCCGGTTGATCCTCAGAAAGATGCACAACCGGAAGATCACGGAGTATCGACCACTGGGACATCCAGACAAACCGAGACATCAGTACACAACCCTACTCGTGAGGACATGGCCGAGGTCGTGCGTGCAGCAATCAACAGACAGACATCAGCGTTGATCGATGTAGTGCGTATGGAGGTCCGTTCTGCTGTATTTGAGTTTTGTACAAAGATTACTAGTACCATCTCTGAATTACGTACGAAGCTTGATGCCATGTCTGCAACTCAGGTCACCATACTTGACTGACACAGATAGAGGAACGCTTAGCTATAGTCGAGGAAGTGTGTAAAGATTTGCCGTCTTAGTACTTTCTACATTTTAGTTATTTATTTATTTTGTTTTTAGAATAGACAATATTTAATATTTTGTAAATTTAGTATTAGTTTATATTTTCTAAACTGATTATTGATTGATATTATTCCTATAATTAAATTGATAAATTTTTTATAATTACTAGTTAATATACATATAATTCTAAAAAAAACATATGATCACCTTTCGAACCATGAAAATAACATTTGAATAGTATTGATTCATCATTCGAACTGTGAATATTGTAAGTTCGAACGATATATCAAACTTCCGCTATATTAATGTTACTTAACGCACCAAATTGCACGTTCGAACAGTGCTAATTTATCATTTGAACGGTAAAATTGTACGTTTGAACATAATGCAGTTTCCCGCTATAATAATTATACTTAACGTGCTAAAATGTATGTTCGAACAGTGCTGATTAATCATTCGAACGGTTAAAATTGCACTTTCGAAAGGTGGAATAATTCTCCGCTATCATAATATTACTTAACACGCCAAAATGTATGTTCGAACGGTTAAATTTAACCGTCCAAACGTTAAAACATTACATTCGAATAGTTTCATTATTAAAGACAAAATATTTCGTTCCTAATTATACCGTTTGAATGGTTTTATTCTTCCGTCGTTTTTTTGGAATGAAATTTGAAATTCATCCCAAAATCTCACTTTTTGAGACAATTTTCATTTCGTTTTAACATAAAATCGTCCCAAAAAATCTTTTTTATTGTAGTGACATATACGTAGTGTATATTCATATTAGAATATTATATATGCATGCAGGTCATTTTTTAATTAATGTTCAATGCTAGTAGTACTAATCAGAAATATATTAATTAATTTATACAAAGATAATATCAATACAATGTTATAAAGATATCATGTTTCTAAGACATCAAGTCTCGAGGACATCAATATACTACAAAATTATTATATCAAATATATCACATAATATGGACTCAAAAATAAATTGCATACCCACAATTAATTTCTAAAACTCATGATAAATCACATGAATATATGCATAAAGTATTTCCAAAATATATATTTCAACCATTATGAAATTTACTCAATTTCCACTAGTACCCAACTAGCATTATAAATTATTCTTCTTACAATTAACTTAATTAGATATATCAGTTGACCTAGTCTTTGCAGCGAAGCATCTCTACAACCTGGGTCATGGTGGGCCTATCATCCTTGTCTTCTGCAACGCATTTCAAAGCCACCTTGAGCAGAAGTTCCATCTTAGCCGAGTCATATCTGCCGGCCATGCTTGGATCTACAATATCCTCAATATTCCACGACTCCCTTGAAGCTTCACCATCAGCATGCATGATCTTCTCCCTCACCAGCGTGTCCAATCTAGTATGCTCTTTCGCCCCTCCGCCACCAGAGCTATGCTGCGTACCAGTGGGGCTCTTTCCAGTAACCATTTCCAGCACCACAATGCCATAGCTATAGACATCAACTTTAGAGGTGATAGGAAGATTATAAACCCATTCAGGAGCCATATAACCTCTACTTCCTCTCATCTTTGAGAAGCTTGAATGATCATGCTCACTTCTATTCACTAGTTTAGACAGACCAAAATCTGCTACCTTTGGTTGATAGTTGGAGTCCAAGAGTATGTTATGAGGCTTTACATCACAATGTAAAACCCACTCTAGGCACTCTTCATGCAAATAAGCTAGGCCTTTCGCTGTGCCCACTGCAATATCAAACCTCTTTTTCCAATCAAGTTCGTTAGAAGTAAGTTTTTCTGCTAAGGATCCATGCTCCATGTACTCGTACACCAGAAGCCTATGCTTTCCCTCTGCGCAGTAGCCCCAGATGTCTATCAAGTTCATGTGGTTAAGCCTCCCAATGGTGTTTACTTCTGCTAGGAATTCGGCTTCTCCTTTGTTAGCGTCGTCGAGTCTTTTGAAACGCAACTTAAAAGGGCAAAGTGTGATTTAAGAGTTGTACATCACACCAATTTGCACAAAATGTTTTCAAATTACTTACCTTATTCGAGTCTCGATATTGTCTAATGCCAAAAAACAATCTATATTATTCTTATTCTCCCAATGCATTAAAAAATTAATTTCACAAATTTTGTGTTCCAAAATTTTTTAATTCAAGCTTTCCGAAAATATTAGTTATTATCAAATTTCCTAAGTTTATTCTTCCTTAAATTTATTTAATTCAAAAATTTCTAATTAAATTGGAAAATCCATCATCAATATTTTCGAATTATTGATAATTAAAATATTGATAATTGAAAAAGAGAGACGCTGGCAACCGGGTGGCCGGTAGTGTAAAACTCATGTTTACATCATCCAATACAAAACTACCACGTCATAGGTCAATGAAAAACATTTATGTATCTGCCTCACACAATCTTACCTCCCCCCTCCCGCTCTCGTAATTTTTTCTCCCCCCTTCCTTTTCCCCTTTCCATGTACGGCTAGAACCACCGCTGAGAACTATCGCTGGCTTTAGTATATGATTTTTTATGTATTTTTTAAAATTATTTTTTGTAAAAATTTTTTTAATACTTTTAAATATTTAAAAAAATAATAAAATAAATTTAAAATATTATTAAAAAATACTTATTTAATCATAAAGTAAAAAAAAAATATTAAAAAATACTTCCTCAATTAATAAGTAATCATAATTAAGGAAGTATTTTTTAATCATATTATAAATTTTTTTATTTTTTAAAACATTTAAAATTATTAAAAAAATCTATATAAAAAACAACACATAAAAAAATACATATTAATACAAGCGGTAGCTCCCAACGGGAGCTAGGAGCGGGACATTTAACATTTTCCATGTGAGATTTGGATGCTGAGTAAAGCCTACCATACGAAAATATTTGAGGTAGGTTGACATCAGTTCAGCACTCAAACGCAAAACTGATAATGCTAGGAACATATTGGCCATGATAGGATCCATTCTTTTGACTAAGAATAAAACTACTTTACCTTCTCACTTTAACCACTCTATTTGACTATTGATTAATTTATTTATTTTTTACTTAATAATTAAAGAAATGATTTTAAATATATTGATATATTTTTTTATTTTTTAAAAATATTTAAAAGTATTAAAAACATATTAAAAAGAAAAAAAAACCACTGGATAGTACGCCCAGCGGTAAAAGTGAGACGGCAGAGTAGCCCCACTCTTTAACTAATATATTTCTCTTACTTAATTGAGACCTCAAATTTATATACAAACTTAAATGGATCTTGATCTTTCTGTATATGAGAGCCAAATCTATAATATTGAGATCAAAGTCTGCTGCCGGTATAAACATTTCGCGCACTAATAAATATTAAAAGACACTTGATGTATTTAGCTCTCTCCCAGGTGAAATCTTCAAGTCGGGGCAAGTACGTTACAGAATTTCTTCCATATTTTTTCATATGTTAGCCAAACAAAAGTACAACATTTATTATTGTTGATATAATTAAATTCTTTGATAATATTAAATACTGATCAATTAGTACTATAATATCAATTTAATATTTTCCCTATATATCTCACCCGAGGGATGCGGTGCATTATGAAATTATATACAAATTACAAAATGTGGGAGAGAAGCACTCCTTCCAACCCCAACAAAAAATTAAGTATTTCAAATCTGATTTTCATCGGAGAGGAGGAGGAGCCTCCTTCTACCCTCTCATTCCCTCCTTCTTTCATTCACTCACCTTATCTATCAATAAATATTTTGCTTAGTTTTATTTTGCTTCCTTCAAAATCGAAAAAGAAAGATTTATAGGTTTTCGACAACTCCTGAAAGACACGTGCAACACAAGCAGATTCACAGGTCAAAAATCGTTTAGAGAAAAGTGATGGTTTTGTAAAAATCATCGCATGTGGTTCTCACGCGCCGCCTACATGTGCATGTGGTTCTCACGTGCCACCCATTCTGGCAGCTCACGGGTCATCACGTGCCAGATCACTGGACTTGCCACCTCTAGACCGTTTAGATCTGAACTTTGTGGCTGAAAAGAGATAAGTACGTTGCCTTCACGGGCCGTCACAAGTTTACTGGAGTTGGTCCAAACTGTAATCCGTCTTTTTTCACATCTATCTTACTACTTTCCTTTTTTGTTTCCTTATTATTAATTAAAATAAAAAAAGAGTTCGTCTCTAGGACGTTTATCTGTAGATGATGAGTCATCTAGATGAAGGGTAAGGTTGAGTCTCTATTTAGACATAAAATATTGTCTCTTAGATGTTTATTTGTAGAGAGTATCAGCAACAGTGAAGACCAGACCAGTCACAAAAGGAAACAATGTACTGGTGGAGTTTCAAATGCATTATTTTAGTTTATAATGTCATATTTGATATGGAAAAATCTCATAATGTATCCGATTATGGATGTAAATTTTTCTAATGAATGAATTATGAAAGTTTTCCTTAAAAAAAATTTATATACAAAACGTCGTCACATGATGTGTATATAGTACTCAAAGTTAAAACTCAATTATGATGGACAGCTTGTTTGATATATGGCCGGTACTTCAAGTTCTCTGTGTGTTGATTCTCGTTTAGGCAGCTTCTATTTTAATACAAAATATTGATAAGACTTATTTTTCTAAGCAGGCTGCATATTATATATATATATATATATATATAGATACACACAGACACAAATATTTTACAAAGTCTGTTACAGGAACGTGTATGAAGGGTCCTTAATTTCCATCGCGGAGGTCAAGGCGGCAAGCTGCAGGAGGGATTTTATTAGGGATGCTAGTGGCCAGTGGGTCATGCTATCAATTAATTGTAATTCACGCAACAAACATATATATGAGATCACATATACGTACGTAGTGTATATTAATATTAGAATATTATATATGCATGCAGGTCATTTTGGATTATTTTAGCTAGGTCAGTGATCGATCATCATATATATCCTTAAGAGTACTTGACCATATCTCAATATTTTTCAATTAAGGATTCTAGATGATCATGAGTTTTTATATATATTTGTTTCATTCTACTTATATATAATACGTTTTTTTTGTATTGTTCATTGCTAGCTAGAAGTAGTACTTATAATGAGAAATATATTAATTAATTTATACAAATATATTAATTTTTGGAAATAATTGATTTTTGGAAACTAGTTGGAGTACGGCTTTCTTATCATATAATTATATATTTTGGTTCCAAGAATAAATCAATAAAAAATCCAGCATGCAACCAAAGAGATCGATTATCATCAGCTCGGATCGAAAAGGTGAATTACTTGGGCTGATTTGGTTTTACAAATCTTTTAAATCATCTCATTATATCTTAATATCTAAATATCATTTAAATATAAATATTTTTTAATTTTTAATTTTTAACTTTTTCATCTAATTATTACTTAATTATTACAATTTTTTTAAACTTTCAAAAAATAATATAAAAATTAATTCAACTTTTTTAAATCTAAAAAAAATTAAATTGAAAATTTTATATATATTCTAATATTGTTTTAATTTTATAATTTTTTTATTCAACTTCTTTTGTTCTCATTTTCCAAAATTCTATAAAACTCAACCTAAATTATTTCACTATTATTTATAAATCATCTTATTATTATTCATAAATTTTTTATCTCATATGTATAACTAAACTATACCTGAATCAGTTGTGAGCAGGAATGCTTTTCCATGCACACTACAAGAAAATTACTTATTTACGATCAGTTAATTCTAATAAAATAATTATTTATAATTATAAATAATCTTTTAATTGTAATAAATTCATCACAAAAATTGGCAGTTGGATTTGAATGTTTACTAGCTAGTCCTTAATTGACAGGAAAACCTCTACATGACCACCCATTACGTGAGTACTGACAAACCTAAGCAAAAGCTGGACCACTATCTTCTTTTCATATATACGTTTAATTTCTTGTTTAAGACAAGACCTTGGAAATCAGGTGAACGTACATCGTCCTTAATTTGGCTAGAAGAATGATTCTTGGGTTTGGCAATTTCAAGTCAACCTCAATCTAAAGTCTTCAATATTCTTACTCATTATGTAGCATATTGATCGGATTAATATTAGTTACAGTATTTATTATTTTTAAAATTTTTTAAAATTATAAAAATATTTTTCTTAAAATAATTTTTTTTTTATTTCATAAAAGATTTATATATACAATCCTCATTTAGAGACTACAAATTAAATTTTTCTATTGGTTAATGGGATGGGGGAGTTGGTAATTTTCTAGATTATAAGAATATTATTAAATTTTTAATAAAAATTAATGGAAGCAATATGAATTTGTAAAATGATATATACAACCGTGTGGGGGAATCGCGGTGTAACCGCGTCCCACGTGGAAAGAAATAAAAACGCTCATCCCCCCTACGGCCCTACCCAAAACCTACTCACAAAGTTAATTCATTCGTACGCCTCCTCCTTCTCCTTCAACCTCTCTCTCCCTCTTTATTTCTGTCAAAGTAAACTCTAACCGATTACCTCCATTCTCTTTCAACTGTACATAGCATTTTTGTCAAAGGTGGCAATAACTAAGGAGATTTTCATTTGCCAAGGATGCAGAGGCTGAACCCCACAAACCTGTACAAGTCAAACAATATGAGTATGGGACGGAGCCAACCACCATATTCTCTGTTCAACATTTTACTTATACATCTTACTGAAAATTTTACCTTTTATATTTTTTTTCCGAAGAACCTTGTGTCAATTATGCTAATAACTTGTTAATCAACTTCATTTTCATTTATTTATGATCTGCCAATTGAATGATTTTAATTTTCTTCTTTTTATTTTTTTCAAATATGCTTTTCACTTGGAATCTACAAACTTCATCATTGAGTGGTTTTTTATTTTCTTTAAGGGATGTTTCCAGGGATGAGAACAATATCTGGGAAGTTTCTCGTGGAGATCGATAAATGGATGAAAAGATTTGACTGTCGTGTTGTTGTTCCAGTCTTTGGAGTGGGAAGGGACCCGTTTCTTCTGGTGTGTTTTTATTGAATCTTGATGGGGTTTATTGAGTGACTTATAAGCTCCCTTGAAAAGTATGTGCTTTGGTAGGATTTCTGGATGAAAGAAACATTTGTAAATGTTTATAGTCGAAATGCTGCAATTGGATTTTTTAGTCGAAATATTACAGGTAGATGGATTTCGAAATGGGTTTAGGATTTGGACGTTTCTCTCTTCTGAGATCTCTCTTCTCACTTTTCACTCCTTCTCAGTTTTCATTTATTTTACTTCTTTACTTCTGTCGTGATGATGTGGCCACCCGGTTACGCAGCGGTTGTGCATAGCCGGTTGTACCTAGCAAAATTGTATAAATTTATTGTAAACAACATGTTTCAACCGGATACATTATCTAAGTTTATATGATAATAGAAAAATGCCAATACACTGTAAAGATATCATGTTTCTAAGATGGAAAATACTCTAGCTATAGAGTGATTACACAAAGACAATCTCACAAACTGACATAACTTGATGTGATTCGTCAAATTGTAAAGTTATTTTTATAATAAAATAGAATTAAAGGATCAGATGAAACTACGTTAGTTTGTAGAAATGTTTTTGTATAATTTATTTGTGCATGTAGCAGTTCTCATCTAAAACATCCAGTCCCGAGAGTATCAATATACCACAAAATTATTATGTCAGAGATATCATATAATATGGACCTAAAAATAAATAGCATGCTCACATTTAATTTTTAAACCTAATAAATCACATGAATATATGCATAAAGTATTTCCCAAAATATTTATTTCAACCATTACGAAATTTACGCAATTTCCACTAGTACCAAACTAGCAATATAGCCCAAATTTATACGAGTTTTAAAGTGCACAATATCAAGCAAAAGCAACCAATTTAACCAAAAAATAAAAAACCATTAATTAAAGAACTACTTTATCTTGTTTGCTAATCCAACGTCCAGCCAAAGTTCCTCGAGTTAATGAAATAGATACCTAGAAGTTAGAACCTAGTCGACCATAAAGAAAGATATTAATCCTCACCCCTTGAATAGACATGCTCTAACTTATCGACATATTATATAATTGAACCCATTAACTTCACCTTAAATAAATATGGACAGGCCTTATGAATAGAAAATATTTCTTCTTATAGAAATATTTCATATAAACGAGGAAACTTTTCGTAATAAAATAATTATAATAATATCAAAGCGTGTTAAAGAGTTGTCAAATCAATCTGCATAAAAAATAGTTCAAACTAATTAGTTACATTATTGGGGTCTCGATGTATTATAAAAACAAAAACAAAAAAAATAACATTATAAATTATTCTCCTTACAATTAACATAATTAGATATATCAGTTGACCTCTTCGCAGCGAAGCATCTCTACAACCTTCCGGCTAGTCCAGGATCACTAAGCCATGGGTCAGGCCAGTAGAGA
This sequence comes from Juglans regia, assembly GCF_001411555.2. Taxonomy (NCBI): domain Eukaryota; kingdom Viridiplantae; phylum Streptophyta; class Magnoliopsida; order Fagales; family Juglandaceae; genus Juglans; species Juglans regia. The sequence goes on from NC_049908.1 coordinate 27,202,578, forward strand.
CTGGATACAACAGGACCTTGGTATAACAGTCGAAGGACATTATCGTTGTCAAAAAATAGCTTATAGTAGCCAGAAGAATAGTCTACTTTGCTTGATTTTGATACAAGGGTTGAAATCCTGGTTAGTGTTTGTTGTGGAAGAAGAGTATCTGTTGGTGAATCAAAGCTCTGCCAGATGACACCACTCTGATCAGAATGATTTAGAACAAGATTTCCGGTGTTTTGGAGCTGTAGTTGCAATTTCGAGGACTCTAAAGGGGTCGAGGCTGCTGTTCTGGTGACCCAAACAGTTGTACCAACAGAATTTGTTAGGCGAAGCTTGCCATCTTTCGAAAGCGAAAGCTGTGAACCTGTTCCATCAACCGGATCATCTCGGTTTGCCATCCAAACAACGGTCGGAGCTGAGGACCTTGTCAACCATATGGCAAAGCAGAAAGCATTTTCACCGACCGGGAAAAATCCCGCAGAGAAATCACCATTGAGAGAAACCAGTTTGTCGCTTGGGTTCTCAACAGATATAGTTAAAGTACTCTGTAATTGATACCAATCAATTTCATTTCATGGAACTTTTCCAATTCATCTTCTTTTGTATCTTCTTTGCTTCACGACTATGTCAATTCTCAATTCATCTGAAACTTGACAAGAGGAGTTTGGATGAGCAAAAGAAGAAGGAAGAAAATTGAGATATCCATGATGAGAATGCAAGAGGGTTACATAGTCGAGATCATCTTTCTACTTTCTGAGTCTTTATCTACGGTACTGATAGACGCATATATATAGGAGAAGATCAATGCAAATGTTCGCCATGTGTTTTCCCAGCCCACTTGTTAATAAACTAAATCGAACGTTTGCAAGACCATTCCTCAGACAAAGACTATGGATGAGAAACCACCGGAAGTCACTGTTTTATTATTGTACGTCGTCAGCGTTGATTTTTCGAACTCAATGGAGATTTTCAGAGTGTTGACGTGTTTTTTTCATTTATAACGTCAGACAAGAAAGAAGTGGATTGAAATCTTACTTCTATATACCAAACTTCATGCTTGGAAGATTTTCTGATTAATGTCATGATCATGTAGTCAAAGTACAGCTTAATTAAAACCTAATTATTCTATGTGGCCTTGCTTGATGGTACTGCAAGTTTACGTTGACTCTCGCTAGCTTAGGGTTATCTGATAATTAATGTTAATGTTATGGACAGTTACTTTTAAATGTATAAATTTATTTTACAAAAAAGTTAATTCCACTGCAAAAAATTGAGTTTTTTTTTTACACAGTGAAGTCTATTTTTTTTATAAAAATTCTGTTTAAAACTTGTAAATCTTATATATATCATTATTCTCTTTTAAAACATACTGATAAGACTTAATTTTCTAAGCAGGCTTTAATATATGGAGCTGGGTCCTGTTCATCGTGTCAAGCAAGCCGGCAAGGAGTGTTTTTTTATTGGGTGTTGTGGGGTATGCTACCAAATAAATTGTATTTTATTAAATGGGGCGCCAGTTGCACCAATTAAATTGTAGAATAATGTTACCATGCATCACGCAATTGAATGCGAATGCAACAAACGTATATATTATGCCATACACAGTGTTTATTGGATTTTCTTAGCCAATATCAATAATGACAGCTAAGTTTTAGACTGCGCTGCTTGACCATATATATATATATATATATAAAATATCATTGTTCTAGAGGATTTCTTATTTAATTTTTTTCTTTTTCTCATATAATTAAGTATTTGAATTGTTCAATGCGGGAGTTTATATTGATCAATCATTAGTTCCAAATTTATACAAATTATATGTTTTCTGGAAATTAGTTGGAGTAGTACTACTGTTTTCGATCGTAATCTACAATTGATTTTTGGTTCATTTATATATATATATATATATATATATATATTGGCTCCAGGAATAAATAAATAAATAAAAATATAGCATATAGCCGATGATCGATCAAATTGCATGGCCGTGTGGGGGTCAGGCCAACCTAAGTATTTTACAAAAATACCCCTAATTTAAAATATAATTCTATAAAATGTTGTGAAAAATTTTGTGTAAACCATTTTCCGTATAAAATTGAAGAAAAATGAGACTTCTTGAATATTCGTATTTGAAAAATTCTTAAGTCATTTCATGAGGTTTGATAGGTGGCCCTTAATGGCCAACCAAGAGGTTACATTAGAGAGGCTATTTACAGTCTTTCCCACTCTTTGGATGACACACTTGGAAAAACAAGTTCTCTCTCAAATGGTTCTATCTAGTCACGGCATCTAAACTGTGGAACGTGTGAGTGTAACTCTGCTATTACCACGTAACACACTCTACCATCGATGTGAATATCGTGGATGAACAACGACACTGGAGAATCCGTGGAATAACAGTACTAGATCCAAAATATTTCCTGTGAGGTAATATCGCTTCCGTTGTGCATTCTGATCTAATTTTTTCTAACATTAAGTATTTGAATTGTTCAATGCGGGAGTTTATGTACATTGATCAATCATTAGTTCCAAATTTATACAAATCTGTTTTCTGCAAATTAGTTGGAGTACTACTGTTTTCGATCGTATCTACAATTGATTTTTGGTTCATTTATATATATATATATATATTGGCTCCTGGAATAAATGAATAAAAAAATAAAAATATAGCATATATCCGATGATCGATCAAATTGCATGGCCGTGTGGGGGCCCGGCCAACCTAGATATTTTACAAAAATACTCCTAAGTTAAAATATAATTGTGTAAAATTTTGTAAAAAATTTTATGTGTAAATCATTTTCCGTATAAGATTGAAGAAAAATGAAACTTCTTAAATATTCGTATTGTTATTCTTCTTACGCATGGATTCAAATATTTGAATGACATTCTAATTAATGAATAACGAAAACGAATTATTTTTTTTTATTGGTCCCACTGTTGACTTATACTTTTCCTCCTCTCTAACACCTTGTTCTTCCATGAATAAATATGAAAGTCACTTTTAAAAATTTCGAGGATCGAGCCAGTGTTATTACTGATCTTGACTAAATTATTTTCTTAACGAATCACTAAATATAAAGATTCTTCAAAATAAATAAAGTCATTTTATATTAAAATATTAAAATTATAAAATAGAGTATGGAAGCATTTATATACTAAAAAAATTTCAAACTTTGTACTGTAAAAACCATGACTTAAAATCTTTGTACATGATTTAAGCCTCTGTCTCGCTTTCTTGGGCCAAGTCTCGTCCAATAGTTCTATCTTCATAAATATTCTCACTTGTGATTGTTTAAAAATATAAAACAAATTAAAATGAGTCGTAGACTTAATAAAAAAACTCATCATAACGTAAACATACTCAATATAATATTTTTCATAAAACATTTTATGTGTGAGAGTAAAATCATGATCATTCATATATATGCTTATAACATGCATGATTTATCTTACTAGCCCACACACTTAACTATGTATGCAAAGTTGTGCACCAGCCCCACATCCTGTAACTACAAGGGAAACAACTCATAGTATCCTAGCATACTATGATAGACCATGCTTAGGTCTATGGCTTGTACATCCACCCATAAAATCGCATTAGTACCATGCATCAAAATGATCATTTTATTAATTGTTCTAAGCTTATCTTATACTTGAACTTATAAAAGCTTACGTGTCTTATACAACATAAGATGAATGAGATGCATAATACGTACATAACTATGAAATGCGGAATGAAACGTGATAATGAATTATGAAGACTGACGTGCTTGAAGATATCATGACATGCATTGTACATAAATATTGGCTTCCAAAGAACTGTTGTACATAAATATTGGCTTCTAAAGAACTAACTTTAATAGTAATATATATAATTAGCTAACGTGTGTTAATCTTAATTTATGATCAATATACTTATCTTAGAGCATTGTCATTGGATTAGTCATCCCAATCTTCAAAATTTGACTAATATGTAACTTTTTTGCTTTTAGCTAATCACTCAAAACTTGAAATCTACATTGGATTATCCATCACACTCTCTATAATAATAAAATATTATTCTTTTTTATTATTGATATTTCTTTAATTATTTTTTTATTTTTTAAATACTTTTTATTTTTTATTTTAATAATCTCTAATAGCCTCCAACATTCATATTCATTTTCATTAATTGAATCCAACAATCTATAAAATTAGCATCTCTAGTTGGCAATTTCAATTTTGTAGATGTTAACAAAAAAAAATAAAATTATTATGCACATTCACAATCCCATATGCAGTCAACTAGAGAAACAGTTTTGAATGCACATTCATTTTTTGTGCATCCAAAAAGTACCTACTAGTTTTTGGACATTCACAATGCTAATGTTCACTGCCTACCATTATTTCCAAATAATTTTTATGCACATTCACAAACCCAAATGCATAAACCACATGATCACACCCTATAACGTCAGAATATAGATTAACCTTGATGGTATAAAAAAAAGAATAAAAAAAGGAATTTCCAACATATAACAACCCAAAATGATCAACAGATTCCAACATATGCAATCCCATCAGAAGCACATAGTTTTGACAAGCATATGGCAGTTCCAACAGAACAAGTGCAGTCCCTACGCAAGCATCCCAACTCTAGTTTTTACTCTAATATTTCCTAGTCTTACAACAGCATGTAGTTGCTGCCCACAGTCACAAACACTTATATTCAAAATTGTTGAATCTTTCTCTTTCTCTCCACCATTAATTCAATCTTTCTCTCTATTCAATCTTTCTCTTTCTCTCCACCATTAATTCAGCCCTATTAGAATGAAAATTGTTGACCGCTTGTCATCTCTCCACCATGCATATGGCTTTGTCATTTCTCATGCGAGTTAAGATGTCAACAAATTCAACATCGGAAACTTCTCTAGCCTTCATCTTTCTTTCCTTTTATTTCTCAACCTTCTTGCCTAGAGTTCTCCCATAAATGACCCCTACATTGTCATCTATTGTGTCGCCTCCTAATGGAGTCGATTCCGCACTAGTTAGGCATTTCCCATGTGGTTTCCTTCTTATTGACAACATGGATATATGTTGCTACCATTTTAGTTTGTCTCAATAGACACCAAGAATGTTCTATGGTGTAAATGGCCTTCTCAGTCTCTCTATACATGATTTTTGGCTTTTTTTTTTAATCTAAATATGCCAAGTAGTGAGAATGTGAGAAGAGAATTTCAACAACAAATTTTAGAATTGATGCGATTAGAAACTCATAAATTGTCCTGATCCGTCTCACCACTTGGATGCTGTAACACTCGGGTCCAGCATCAAGTCTGCTTTCTAAAATTTTTTAGGGTGTATACGTATGAAAAGTCCATTTGGAATTAAGGAGTAATTTTTGGACTAGACTACGGGCCCAATTTTTATTTTGATGGATCCTGATTTTTTTATTTGGGCTTGCTAATTAAGTTAAAATCATTAAATAGTTTTAGATTAGGTGGAATTTTTTTATGTGCCGAGAAATTTGTGGGACAAATTGGATTATTTTAGAGGTTGAATCGAGGGCCAAAATTCAACGAAAAATCTTATGCCACACACATCTCCCATTTCCACTAGGATTATTATTTTAGAGTTTTCTTTCATTTCAGATTCCTAACCCATACCAACTGTTATACCCACGACTCCGCACTCATGAATGTCTCTCCTCTAGGTTCCAACTACCTATATATACATATACACGCTAGTAGAGCCATGTTTAGTGCCCTCATTTACGAAGAAAAAAAAAAGAAACCAAGCAACTGCTAGGGTTGCCGCAGCCTGAGTTACAGTGAAACACCTCCTCCACATAGCTGCCGCTAGCCTACTGCACCTCCACAAACCACTCAGTCTCCACCTCAAAACACAACAGCCCTGAACGGAAACCATCCAATGTGCTAAGATCCCCTCGCAAGACTGAAGCTTCTAGGCCCACAACTTAAACCTCTGCCCCACAGCTACCACCATGACACTTTCTCTACAGACCACTACCGACCATGAAAGGCTCTATTCTACCACACGAAAATAGAGCATGCGTCCTCCACCGTGAGCCATAACACTGCTGCCTAGTTGCTCAACTTTGAAACCACGACAAAACAAGCAGGAACCACCTGGAAGAGCCACAAGAAACGCCAGCCATGCCACCCTAGATCCGTCATTCCCCTCTCGGAAAGCCATGCCAGTGCACTGCACTGCCTTTCTCTCTATCTCTGTGCTTGCCCTCTCTCATCACCCTCTCTCTCTCTCTCTCTCTCTCTCTCTCTCTCTCACATCAATTTTTATCTCCCTCCCAGGGTGCCCTACCGCCGTTCCCAACCACCTTGTCATCGTTTCATTGTTGCCTCCCATTCTCTCTCGTTAAAAATATTTTCCTCTCGACATCAAGCTTTTCTCTAGTTTGCATCTTTCTACAAAAACGTATGTTGCTTTGTACAATAGCTTTTAGGTTTTAAGCCTAATAGACATTAATATTTACAAAGATTGACATTAAGCCCTATTGTGATGTGATTTTCCATAAACCACCTGAAGATTTCTTTTGAATGATTTTATGTTATTGCCCTTAATAGGTAAGTCTTAGCAGAATACTTATTTGACTTGGGCTAAGCTTTGATTTTCTTAAATTGGATATGTATTTTAAGTTGCGCTTGGTGTTAAATAGATTTGCAATTGAGTTGGACTTATGCCAAGTGAATATTAAGTGGGGATGTAATTTTCATGGGCTTAGTTTTAATTGACTAAATATGTTAGCCATACATTTTATTTTACAGAAATAATTTAAAGTTTAATGTATTAGTCCAAAACATTTAGTGGATATAGATTAAATTGGGAAGTGAAGATATTTTAGGGTTGCGAGAGTTTTTAGACATTTTAAGGAAAAAAAAAAGGGTTATTTTAGTATTCAAGACTTGAATGTCAAATTAGAGATTTATAGGTAAGGATTGATATTCGTTTGGCACTATTGTGGAAAAATTCAGAAAAGTTAAGAAGTTTAGGTAAATGAGGTTTCTATGTTAGACTTTGCATCAAAGAAATGAACTGAGGTCAATTTTGAAAAATATGCATGTTTACTTACGAAAAGAAATTTGAAACAACCTGAAGTATTTGTCTGGCATTACACATGAAATTTTGTATAAGAATAAGTATTTTCTGGCATAGCTGGTGTAGACATGAGCTATTTTGGCATTTTGTTTCTGAATTGTGCAAAAGAAAGCGAATATGAAAATTTGTGCATAAATTATATTTTTGTGATCTAATTCTGTTTTGTTCTGAATATGTTATAAACTCTGATATGATATGATGTGATTTCTTAAACCTCTAGCATGACATTATGTTTCTGTTTCATTCTAACCTTACCAAGGGTGTGATGCTTCAGTTATGCTATGCCAAAGGAATTTTGAATAAGAATATTTTTGAATTTTCGCTCTGAATTTTTGGTAACATATTCTGATTCTATATTTTGAAAATATCAATACTTTGTTCTGCATTCTAAACTCTATAAATGCTCATGTTTACATACTACTATATATTCTTTACTTACTGAGTTGTTGATAACTTACACCTTATCTCCACAATATTTTTCAGATGATTTTGATGCTTTAGTTGGAAGTCAAGAGTAGGAAGTGTTAGCAAGGTTTGATGGAAGTAGAAGAATAAGTGCAAATGGTACAAATCATTATTGGAGAGTTTTATTTAGTAGATTTATTATTTTATATTATTTTGTATTATGAGTCATGGATATTTTTGAGTCTTTGTGGAGATTTTAATTTATTTCGTTGAAGTATTTCTTTTGCGTTCATATGGAGAAACATAGATATTTGTGTTTAACAAATAAGTTAATATTTTATGGAGTCTATGGGTTATTTATAAATTTGTTATTGGAGATCATTTTAGGTAACATGAGCTAATTCTCCAGACCTTCAGAACCAAGGCGTTATAAATGGTATCAGAGACAGATTTGAGATTGTGCAAACTATTATATTTGAGGTTTTGGATATTTGTGGGCTTGAGAAAATAATTTTCAGATTTGAGGTGTAGACATTTGTAGACTGTAAGAGATGATTCTATTTGTATTTATGGTTTTAGGATCCGGCAAGCTTTTGGGAATAGGTTCTTGAAAATTTGAGGTCTTAGATTGTGTGGATTTTAAGAATTGATCTAATTTAGTGCTTAGCTTCTGATCTAGTTGAAAAGTTTTCCTTGAGGTCAAATTTAAGAATAATTGAGGTAAAATTTTGCACGTAGACTTTAAGCAAAACGGTTTGGTGTAAATGGAATAAACTATCGGGTATGTTTACTTTAAGCCAGTTTATTATATGAGAAAAAAAAAATGAGTACGACAATAAATTGTTGTTTTGTGAAATATAGATTATATATTTGGTAATTACAATTATGCTTAGTTTATAATTTTAATATTCCCTATGAAACGTTTAACCAAGTATGAGTCTTCCAAAATGGCAGCTCGTCGCCGTGTTCAAAATCTTTGGGACTTGAATGCGAGAAATGATGAGGGCGAATGCACCATAGAGCAGTTCAACCGGATGCATCCGCCCACTTTTGGTGGCCGTGGAGACCCAATCTTGGCTGAGGATTGGTTCCAAGATATTGAGGAGATACTTCGTGTCTTGAATTGTACTGATGAACAGAAAGTATTGTACTCCACCTTCAAGTTGAGTACAATAGGATTTATGAGGAGGGTTGAACAATAGGATTTATGAGCGAGTGGTAGGCTTTCAGATTCAAAGTTTCTCAGAGTTAGTGAATAAGGCCACAATATTTGAATGAAGCCTCAAGAGAAGTGCAGAATTTCAAGATCAGAGGAAGATCCTTGAGAGGAAGAGAACTACCCCACAAGGATCTTCCTCTAGTATGGATCAAGGGTTGTGGAAGAAGATAAACGAAGGGAGCAGCTCAGGTCAGAGGTAAACGTAGGGAAATCAACCAAATGACCTCTATAAGTTTTGCAATCGTGCACACACAGGAGAGTGCAGAAGAGAGGTGGGGTCGTGTTTTCGATGCAGTAAGACCAGACACCTCATCACGGAATGCCCATTACTATATGGAGACAATAAGAAGCCCAACCCACCTCTTGGTCCCCAACAGACGATACATGGAAATAATTAGCGTAGAATGGGACCGGCTCGAGTGTTTGTACTAACACCTAGGGATGCTGAGAAAGACAACGATGAAGTCACAGGTACTCAACTCCTTTTCTACTGGAAAACAATTGTTTTAGTTTAGTGGTATTAATCATTCTTGCATTTTAATAGAATTTTAATAAATGCAAAGGACGACATAGAACACATAGGAATGTTCAAGAGTGCGTAGTCTATAATTACATGCCAAGTAAGAATTGCGCGAATAAGCGTTGATAGGGATTAGACCCAATAATTCATATCCATGAGACTCTAGTGGGTTGGTCAATGTGTATAATGGAAGCGTGAATTTTGGAAATATGATGGTCGATAGTACTTACTGTTCACCAGTACAATTCAAGACATTAAGTATCTCCTCAATATCCTGCATCAAATCCTTAGCCAAGGTTCGGTCTCCACGCCCATCAAAAGTGGGAGGGTGCATTTGGTTGAACAGCTCTACGGTGCATCCGTAGAGCATCCATAGACCCAATAATTCAACCATCATATTTCCAAAATTCACGCTTCCATTATACACATTGTGCAACCCAACACCTAAGGCTAGAGTCTTATGGATATCAAGTTTTGGGTCTAATCCCTATCAATGCTTATTCGCGCAATTCTTACTTGGCTTCTAATTATAGACTACACACCCTTGTACATTCCTATATGTTCTGTGTCGTCCTTTGCACTTAGTAAAATTCTATTAAAATGCAAGAATGATTAATACCACTAAACTAAAACAATTGCTTTCCAGTAGAAAAGGAGTAGAGTACCTGTGACCGCATTGTTGTCATCCTCAATATCCCCAGGTGCCAGTGCAAACACTCGAGTCGGTCCCATTCTATGCTGATTATTTTCCTGTATAGTCTGTTGGGGACCTAGAAGTGGGTTGGGCTTCTTGTTGTCTCTGATTAGTGATAGACATTCCCTGATGAGGTGCCCAATCTTACTGCATCGAAAACATGACCCCACCTACCTTTCACACTTTCCTGTGTGTGCACGATTACAAAACTTACAGAGGTCATCAGGTTAATTTCCTGTGTTTGCCTCTGACCTGAGTTTCTCCTTTTGTTTCTCTTCTTTCACGACCCTTGATCCATACTAGAGGACGATCCTTGTGGGGTAGTTCCCTTCCTCTGATCTTGAAGTTCTGCACTTCTCTTGAGGTTTCGTTCAAATAATGTGGCCTTATTCACTAACTCTGGGAAACTTTGGATCTGAAAGCCCATCACTCGCTCATAAATCCTATTGTTCAACCCCTACTCATAAATATTATTGTCCTCAGCTTGAAGGCGAAGTACAATACTTTATGTTCATCAGTACAATTCAAGACAAAAAGTATCTCCTCAGTATCCGGGATCCAATCCTCGACCAAGGTTGGGTCTCCATGCCCATCAAAAGTAGGAGGGTGCATCAGGTTGAACTACTCTACAATGCATCCACTCTCATCATTTCTTACATTCAAGTCCCCAAGATTTCGAACATGGCTATGAGCTACCACCCTAAAAGACTCATACTTGGTTAAACGTTTCGAAGGGAATATTAAAAATTATAAACTAAGCGTAAATGTAACTACCAATAAATCTATATATCATGAAACAACAATTTCTTGTCTTACTCTTGCTTTTTCTTTTTTTTTCTCATTTACTAAACTGGCTTAAAGTAAACATACTCAATAGTTCATTCCATTTACAGCAAACCATTTTGATTAAAGCATATGTGCAAAATTTTACCTCAATTACCCTTAAACTTGACCTCAAGGCAAACTTTCCTACTAGATCAGAAGTTAAGCACTAAATTAGATCAATTCTTAAAATCCACACAAACTAAGACCTCAAATTTCCAAGACCATTTTCTCAAAAGCTTGCTGGATTCTAAAACCTTAAATACAAATAGAATCATCTTTTACAGTCAACAAATGTCTACACCTCAAATCTGAAAATTATTTCCTCAAGACTAGAAATATCTGAAACCTCAAATATTATAGTATGCAGAATCTCAAACCTGTCTCTGATACCAAATGTAACGCCCTGATCCCGGAGGTCCGAAGAGTTAGCTCATGTTACCTAAAATTATCTCTAATAACACATTTATAAATAACTCAGAGACCCCATAAAATATTAAATTATTAGTTCAATACAAATATACATGTTCCTCCATATGGACACAAAATAAATACCTCCACGAAATAAATTAAAAACTTCACAAAGATTAAAAAATATCCATAACTCAGAATACCAAATAACATAAAATAATAAATCTACTAAATAAAACTCTTCAATGATTATTTGTACCATTTAACACTTATTCCTCTACGACCAACAAACTTTGCTAACACTTACTACTTTTTACTTCTAGCTGAGGTACGTATCAAAATCATCTGAAAAATATTGTGAAGATAAGAGATGAGTTATCAACAACTCAGTAAGTAAAGAACATATACTAGTATGTAAACATGAGCATTTATAGAGAATGTAGAACAAAGTATTGATATTTTCAAAATGCAGAATCATAATAAGTTACCAAAAATATCAGAGCGAAAGTTCAAAAATATTCTTATTCAGAATTCCTTTGGCATAGCATGACGAAGCATCACATCATAACAGAATTTCATGTTTAACCCTTGTGGTAGGATTGTACAAACCCTGGTGGCCAACCAAACTAAAATAGAATGTGAAATCTTTCCCTTATTATTCTCAGAACCCCAAGTGTGCATACAGGAATGACCACGCAGAAAACTACTTTGGCTTTCAAAGTGGGTGTACCGGAAATAGAAAAGTTGGTAACAACTCAAACAGAGGCCACTCTTTTAGACCCATGGTAAGGTCAGAACGGACCAAAAACAAAATGTCATGCCCGAGGTTTCAGAAATCACATCATATCATGTTAGAGTATAGAACATCTTCAGAACAGAACGAAATCAATTCACAAAAATATAATTTATGCACAAATTTTCATATTCGCTCTCTTTTGCACAATTCATAAACAAAATGTCAAAATAGCTCATGTCTACGCTAGTCATGCCAGAAAATACATTATTCTTATACAGAATTTCATGAGTAATGCCAAACAAATACTTGAGATTGTTTCAAATTTCTTTTCATTACAAAACATGTATATTTTTCAAAATTAACCTTAGTTCTTTTTTTTTTATTATTTAAAGTCTAGCACATGAACCTCATTTACTTGGACTTTTAAACTTTTTTGAAATTTTCCACAATAGTGAATATCCATCGTCACCTATAAAATAAACACTTAACTTATATCTCTAATTAAACCCATAATTTGACATTCGAGTCTAGAATACTAAAATAACATTTTTTAAAAAAATATCTAAAAACTCTCGCAATCCTAAAATATCATCACTTCCCAATTTAATCTATGTCCACTAAATTTTTCGAACTAATACATTAAACTCTAAATTATTTCTATAAAATAAAATGTATGGCTAAAATATTTAGTCAATTAAAACTAAGCCCATGAAAATTACATCTTGATGGGTACCAAGATAGACCTAATCTTAATGATCATTTGCAAGTTCCAGATGGGCCAATTACAAGGTCAAGAGCCGAGAAGATGAATGAGACAATGCAAGGATTAGTGCAATCTACTTGAGACAAGTCTAGCAATAGCTGAATATTCAAGATGGGCTTGAGATACCAACTTAATATTCACTTGACATACAAACTCAATTGCAAATCTATTTAACACCAGGTCCAACTTAAAATACATATGCAATTTAAAAAAAAAAAATAAAGCCCAACCTAAGTCAAATAAGTATTCTGCCAAGACTTACCTATTAAGGGTAATAACGTAAGATCATTCAAAAGAAATCTTCAGGAACTTTACAGAAAATCACATCACAAAAGGGCTTAATGGCAATCTTTATAAATATTCACGTCTATCAAGCTTAAAACCTAAAAACTATTTTACAAAGCAACATACATTTCTGGAGAAAGAAGAAAACCAAAGAAAAGCTTGATGTCGGGAGGAAAATATTTTTACCGAGAGAGAATGAGAGGCATCAATGAAACTACGACATGGTGGTTGGGAGCGGCGGCAAAGCATCGTGGGAGGGAGAGGAAAAATGATGAGAGAGAGAGAGAGGGTGATGAGAGAGGGAGAGCACGGAGATGGAGAGAGAGGCAATGCAGTGCAACAACATGGCTTTCCGATAGGGGAAAGACGAATCTGGGGTGGCACGGCCTGCCTTTTTTGTGGCTCTTCTGGGTGGTTCCCACTTGTTTCGTCGTGCTTTCGAAGCTGAGCAACTAGGTCGCAGCGTTGTGGCTAACGGTGGAGGATCCATGCTCTGTTTTCGTGTGGTAGAACAGAGCCTTTTGTGATGGTACAACTGGGTGGGTAGTGGTCTGCAGGGAGTGTCTCACGGTGGCAACATGGTGGTTTGGGGCAAAGTTTTAAGTTGTGGGCCCAACGGCTTCAGTCCTGTGAGGGGGATCTCGGCACGTTGGGTGGTTTCCGTTTAGGGCTGTTGTGCTGTGAGGTGGAGACTGAGTGTGGGTTGATGGTTTGTGGAGGTGCAATAGGCTAGCAGCAGCAACGTGGAGGAGGTGTTTCACTGGAACTGGAACGTGGGTTGGTTTCTCTCTTTTTTTTTTTCTATGTAAATTGGGGCACTAAACGTGGCTCTACTTGTGTGTATATGTATATATAGGTAGTTGGAATTTAGAAGAGAGATTTACATGAGTGTGGAGTCATGGGTATAACAGTTGGTATGGGTTAGGAATCTTAACAGAAAGAGAAATCTAAAATAATAATCATAGTGCTAATGGGAGACGTTTGTGGCCACTAGAATAATATTTTGTGGCTATGGCCACTAGAATTTTCCATATGTTGTGCGTATGGCCACTAGAATTTTCCGAACGAAACATCTCGATCAAAATAAATGGGATACTTATGAAGAGCATTCGCTTGAGAAATTTGGTGGCTTTTGTGATTTTCTTTAGAGACAGTGAGAGACGACGTTGTGTTTCAATGATTTTCTTTTTTTACGACAATATAGGATCCAGCTTGAGAAATTTGGGGGCTTTTGGGGGTTTTTTGGGTGTTTATGAATGGTTGAGGAGGATTTGTGTCTTGTCCTTTTGGGCTTATTAATTTTTGGAGAAAGGAATGAGATTCCAGGGAAAGCATTATCGTGTTTGGTCATTACTGTAGAGAAGCGGATTTTAGGCTTGGTGGTTGTGTTGGGATTTTCTTTCAGCTTTTTATTGGAACCCCATATGAGAAAAACTTGGAACAAAAAGAGGAGAAAATATGGATAAAAAACTATATCCAGTCAGGATTCATAATTTGAAATGGCAGTACAGAAACTGAAAGAGGAATAGAGTAGAAAACTCACCTGTGAAATGGCGACGGGCACTTATCTTTGATGGAGGAGCTCGACGAGAACAGGTTGTTGAAGGAAATGACCTGCCGACGAGGACGAATGGTGATGATGTTGTTTATGGCAACATGGAGGAGCTGGAGAGATAAAACATAAAGGGAGGAAAAGAGCAGAGCCAAGCCGTGGGAAATAAACAAAATAGGGTTTCCGGAAATAATAATAATAATAATAATAATAATAATAATAATAATAATAATAATAATTATTCTGAAATATTATTTACGTTCAATATTTAGTTAATAAATGATGTAGTCCAATGTGGTCGTATGCTCATTGGTCATGATGACAACCAAGCTAGCTGTGGAAGATATTACGTTCAATTTAATAGCGACGAGAATGGATGTTACTGGCGATTTTTCATAGTATTTAGGACAAAATTCAGCGCTGGGAAAAGTCTTATTAATTCTTGTAGTGAATTTGTACCAATTAATCTCATATCATGATCAATATTCCTCGTATTATTTAAATCTTACAAATTCAATTATATATATATATATATATATCACATAGATAATATATAGTATAAAGATCTTTAAATAAAATTATTCTACAAAATAATAAAAGTATTGAAATAAAATAAAACTGGGCCATCAATATTGCCATCTTTTATATATCTGTTTCCCTTCTTGTTAAATTCCAATAAAATAGACCAAGCTGCATTGGCAGAACCAGCAATTGTGTTGAGGAGAGGCCAATTTTTCTATTGTGTGACACATTTATGTAAAGAGTAATATTGTTAAATACAATTTTAAGGTGTGTAAGTTCTACGCACTCCCTTTGAAAAAAAAGTGGGATCCACTATTAATAAATTATTTTTTTCATGTGGGTCTTAAATTTACCTAATTTTTCAAAGGGAGTGGGTGGGACTTGCAGATAATCCTAGGACTGCAATCATCATTTCTCTTATGTAAATTAAAAAGAAATTGAAAATTCATAAAAACATAACTACAAACTATTTTTCACATAGATCATTGACCTTAACTAATTTTTCTTGTATTTTCACTTTGTATTCCATATTAAGAAACTCAATATTGTATAACAAGAAATTTTGGGATCCATATTAATAAGTTTATTATTTCTCCTAAACTTAGTTTTAATTTTAATTTTGGAGTATGGTATTCTATGATTTCAATAAGTTCCCCCCCCCCCTTTTTTTTGATAACAAACTCCAGTATCTGTATTTCATTCAAACTCAGACATTACAATTTTGTCCTATATTACAAAGTTGTAAAGCCCTCAGGGCCATCTTCTATCCAAACCTTTTCTTCATCTATAGAATAAGTAAATTTTGCTAAAAAATCAGCTACCTTGTTTCCTTCCCTATAAGTGTGTTGGACCTTCCAAAAAGATCTATTTGCAAGGACTGTTTTGATGTCGTCCACCTTCTGGCCATTCCATTCCCAGTTCTCATTTTACTATTTACTGGCCTTTTTATTTCCAAAGCATCCCCTTCAAAAATAACATGCTCTATTCCTAACTCAGCACTCAACTGCAATGCTCTCCACAAAGCATTAACTTCAGCCATACCTGGAAAAGATATGTTTGATCTTGGCATACTCAAAGCTGGAAGGACTTCCCCTTCAACATCTCGAATTATCACACCAACCCCCATCCTTTTCTCTTTTGGATCAAAAGATGCATCCCAATTTATCTTCACTACTCCTTCCCTAGTTGCAATCCACCTCACCCGACCTCTATCAAACTGTTCTCTTCCTGGCCAGACCTGTAGGGTAGATTATGCTTGTCTAAATTCCTCCAAGCTAGCTTTTGCCTGATTGAAAACCTTACCCGAGTTGAGGAAAACATTTTCAAAGACAAACTTGTTCCTCCTCAACCAGATAGATCTCATGGCTATTGCAATTAACTCCAGATCTTCCTTTTTTAGTCTTTCCACCATCTTGATCCAAACTAACCCCATGTCTTCTTCACCATAGTTACATTTTTGTACAGGGCTTCCTATCTCAGCCCACACATTTGTAGCAACTGGACAGCACCATATAGCATGGCTTGTAGTTTCTTCTTCCCTCACACATATTGGGCAGCAAGGCTTTTTAAGCACTCTTCTTGGAACAGATTTCTACTTGTCGGAAGACAACTATTCAAAAATTTCCACATAAAGACTTTTACTACCCTTGGCACTGTTAGCTCCCATAGAGTTTTCCAACCCTCTATACCTTCTATTCCATATGAAGTTTCCCCAACCAACTTTCTTTTTCTACTAAGTTCCAGGTGGTAGGCAAACTTTACACTAAAAAGCCCTTCTTTAATGGAGCCCATATCCGTTTATCAGGTAAACCTAATTGGCTAATTGGGATACTACAAACCAGATATGCTTCTTCTTCACAAAGGACTTTTCTAACCAGATCCTCATTCCATCTCCTTTTTCCTTCATCAATTAACTCTGCCACTTTTGCTTCCTTATTCAGAATCTGACTTGGTGATTGAATCATGTAAGAAGACTGCTTAGGTACCCATTTATCTCTCCATATCTGAATATTTTGCCCATTACCAACCCTCCAAACAAGTCCCTCCTTTAACAGTTCCATAGATCCCATCAGACTTTGCCAGATCAAAGAAGGTCCTCTGCCTAAACTTGCCTCCAACACCTCAGTTTTTCTATGGTACTTATCTTTTAGGACTCTGGCTGCAATTGAGTTGGGATTTGTAAAAATTCTCCAACATTGTTTTGCTAAGAGAGCTCTGTTGAAACTCTCCATCTCTCTGAAGACCAACCCACGACTAGTTTTTGCCAACCCCATCTTCTTCCAACTCCTCCATTGTATCTTCTTTTCATTTACTCCATGACTCCACCAAAATCTTGACATTAAAGTAGCTATTTCTTTGCATAGCCTCTTAGAAAGAGCAAAGACACTCATATGATAGGTCGGTATTGCTTGGATAACAACTTTTAACAGGACTTCCTTCCCAGGTGGTGATTGAAACTGGTTCTTCCAATTACTGATCTTCAACCATATCCTATCTTTTATACCTCTATAAGTATTGTATTTTGACCTACCTACCATTGTAGGCAAGCCTAAATACCTCTCATAGTTGTTTTGCACCCTTGCTCCCAAGTCTTGTAAGATTTGGTCCCACTCTTCCTTTCTTTCATTTTTGCTGAAAAGGATTGTAGATTTTTGCTTATTCAAACATTGCCCCGATGCTTGTTCATAAAATTTCAAGAGGGAGCTGATCTTCTGCCATTCAGTCCAGTTTGCCCTCCCAAAGATGATACAGTCATCTACAAAAAGTAGATGTGTTAATCTAATTCCACCCCTAGCCAAAGCCACACCCCTTATTTCCCTCCTTATCTCAGCCATATTTATGAAGTTGCTTCGTTTGGTTACTAAACATCTCTCAACTCATCTCAACTCATCATTACAACTTTTTAAAATCCCAATACAAAATATAATAAACAATTCTACTTTTTCAAATCTCAAAATAATAATAATATTAAAAAATAATATTCTAACAATATTTTATCATCTCAACTCAACTCAGTTCAACATCCAAACACAACCTAACCCTTCAGCACACAATAGAAAGAGATATAGGAACAAAGGGTCCCCTTGCCTTAGGCCCCTTGTAGGCTTTCTCACACTTCCAGGGCTGTCATTAACAAGAACAACATATGAAACTGAGTTTATGCATATCATTATCAACTCAACCCATCTAGCACCAAACCCAAGCTTCTTCATCACTGCCTCTAGAAAAGGCCACTCAACCCTATCATAGGCCTTGGAAATGTCCAATGTTACAACAATGCATCCCACTCTCCCCTTCAGTCTAGTTCTCATTGAGTGCAAAGCCTCACAAGCAGCTATGATATTATCCGAAATCAACCTCCCAGGAATGAAGGCACTTTGATTTTTTGATATAACCTCATAAAGCACCAACTTCAGTCTATTTGCAAGAGTTTTTGCCATTATTTTGTATAGCACGTTACATAGACTTATGGGCCTATAATCCCCTACCTTTTTTGGCTCAGCACACTTTGGAATTAATGCTATATAAGTAAAATTCAATTTAGGGACCATCTTACCCCCATTCAGGAAATCCAGGGCTGCTTCACATACATCAGCTCTTACTATGCTCCAACAACCTTGATAAAAGCAAGCACTATAACCATCAGGGCCAGGAGACTTATATGGCCCCATCTGTTCAAAACTATCTCCACCTTTTCTCTCACAAAAGGTTTCAGCAATGCTCATTCATGCTACTAGTAACTTGAGAGTCAAGCTGCCTTAAACACACTTCTATTAATAGGCTGGGAGGATTTTCAGTTCTATAAACTCCCTCAAAATGATCCTTAAAAGCTTCAGCAACACCCTTTTGATCCTCTCTCAGTATTGATTGGCCATCTTCAACAGATAAAATCTGATTTCTCTTTTTCCTTTGATTGGCACAAGCATGGAAGAATTTTGTGTTCTTATCACCCATGTTATACCAATTTCTCTTGGCCCTTTGTCTCCATTTTAAATCCTCCTGCTCCAAAAGTCTGCCTACCTCATGTTGCAGCTTACTAATTTTACTACTGTTGTGAGGCCACTCATCCTCCTGCAATTCCTTAATTTTGGCAGTAATATGGTCTATTTGTCCACTTCTTTCTCTATCTTTTTTTCCTGAAACCTCGACTAAGTGTTTCACCGCATATCCTTAATAACTTTTGCACCTTTTCTATTGGTTTACTTGATTGTACCTTTTTTGACCAGGCCCCTTCAACCATGCTCTTGCACTCCTCCTCTTTCAACCAGCTAGCTTCAAACCTGAAGACAAAACCTCTCTTATTTAGCCTTCTTTCACCTTCCACAAAAGACAACAACATTGGCTTATGGTCAGAACTTCTTGCAACTAAACCTTCCACCACCACCTCTCTAAACATACCCTTCCATTCTGCATTCATCAAGTAACGATCCAGCCTTTCCTTTGTATATGTGTGATTTGAGTGTCTGTTAATCCAAGTGAAAAGATTCCCCACATAGCCTACATCATACAACTCATTACTCTCCAAGGCTCCTCTAAACTGTGCCATTTGGTATTTTGCCCTCATTTTTCCACCAACTTTTTCACTTTGAGTCAAGATCTCATTAAAATCACCAGCAACACACCATGCAATTCCTCTCCCTAGATTCACTCTTGCCAACAACTCCTAAGAGAATCTTCTTTTTGAAGAATCCGGATGCTCATAAAATCCAGTGAACAACCATTCTCTTTTTTCATCCTCCCTAACTTTAGCACTAACATGCCAATGAGAGAAAGATTTAATTTCAATTGCCTCTTCATCTTTCTAGAAAAGAGCTAAACCCCCTCTCCTTCCTATCGGGTCAGTTGCAAAACATCCCTCCATGACCAACTTTTTCTTCAAAGCCTCCATTCTCCTAACTCTGCTCATAGTCTCAATGAGAAATACAAGCTTGAGTTTCTTTTCCTTAACCAAAAGGCTAAGATCTTGAACTGTCCGAGGCCTCCCAAGCCCTCAGCAGTTCCAACTTAATAGACTCATAATTCTTGGCGGGGCTGCTTAACAGCCTCCACCATTGAAGTTACCATTCATTCATCCACCTCTTTCCCATCCCTCCTAACCTTCTTCTCCATTCCACCCCTCGGATCTCCCCCTTTCCCTAAACACTCCACATTTCTTTTTATGGGAGTAGTAGACACAATAACCTCACATTGAGATTTTACACCCCGTGCCTTCCTTTTCCAACTACCCCGCTTTTGAATTTTTGCTCCAATTTGTTTTACCGGCAACTCCCTCATTGAATCATCCCCCTCCTGTACTACCATAGAAAACAGGTTTGATCCCTCATTCACTTCCTCTACCCCTATTTCCTCTCCTCCCTGCACTGTCTTCAAAACTAAATCCTCCTTTCTGCAAACCTCACCACCACCCTCACTCACCTCATTTTTTGTTTTCTTTCCCTCTCCATGGCCCTCCCCATCACCATCCACACTTATACCACCTCTCAGAATTTCCCCTGATTCCTCTTCACTAGTTTGAGTTTTTGATTCCCCTTTCCTCTCAAAATTCCTTCGATTACCTCCTTGTGCTCTCAACCAGGTACCAAATTGAAAAGTTCCATCTACACCATCCGCTTCCAGTTTGTCACATCCCTCCTTATCATGTGAGATGCAGCCACATTTAAAGCATATCTTATGTAACACGCCGTATTTTAGTGTATTTTTACTGAATAATTATTTTTATTTATTCAAAAATTTATTCTCTTATTTTAAAATTGTTGAATTTTTAGTGGGTTTATTTTATGATTTTTAATTTTGTGAAAATTATATTTTGAAGTGCTTTCTTATTATTAATAATTATTATACGTTTAAAATCTCTTTATTCTAAATTAATTACTGTGAGATTTAATTATTTTAATTTCACTTTACCATTATGTTTAAATTATTTTATTTAACTTGTTGTTTTAAAATAGTTTCCGTTGGATCATTTTTGTAACCCAAGATGTGAGGATTGGACCTCATTTCTTTCCCTACATTTTCTCTTTCCTCTTTTCTTTTTCTTCCTTTTTCTTTTTTTTTTTTGTTTTCTTTTTTTTCTTTTTCTTTTCCTAGTTCTTCCCTTCCCGCGCACACACTCCCTCCCTCTCTCTTCCCGTGCGTCGCCCCTCTCCCCCAGCCCGCCGCCGTGCGCCGGTGGTGGTCGACACCGCCCGGCTCCCCAGCTTCCCCAGCCACCTGCGACGCTACCCCTCTGATCTCAGCTCCATTCGCGCCGCAGTTAGCCACCACGAGCCTCTCCAAGCCGCGGCACTCTTTCCGCCGCTGCGCCGCCGTCGCACCACCATTGGCCACCATCTTTTCACCACTTCATCCTCGACCTCTTAGCAACCCATTGGACCCAACCCCAGCTCCGATCCGTCACCGGTGAAGCACAACCAACCCCATTTCCGATTTGGGTATTTTTGGTCTTCTATCACTGCCCACGCCGCCACCCGCGGCCAACCTTCATCACCACTAGCTTCACTGACATCCCTAGACCCTACCCTATCATTCTTGGGTCTTCGTTTGTCTCCGTTGAAAAGTGGGTCTTTTGAGACCCACGGCCACAGTGCATTTGGCACTGTTTTGTAGCTGTGTTGATACTTCTTGCACTTCCGTGATCCTCCAGAAATTGCTATATAGCGCTGTAAGTATTTTTCAAAGAATTCTTGTGAATTTAATGTATTTTTACACTAACACATTATACTGTATTTGAACTGTTAATTGGTTTTGCTGGACTGAGTCTGAGGAGTACGGGGGTCGGATGGATTGATGAATGAAGTTGTTTGGTTGGATTTGATTGGGTTTGTTATTGATGGTTGTTGATTAGTGTCGGTACATGTACATTTCATGATTTCTTGCATGATCATGTTTGTAAAGGAAACTGAGTTTTCATGTATTGCATTCATGTTCATATGTTTATTGAAAACTGGGTTTTCATGTGAAATGATTTGTTGGGTGCGTGTGTATCACGAACCCCAAGCCGAGATGGAGTATTATCTCGGTGGAGCTCCTCTGGTCACTCGGGAGCGTAATATACTGAGTGACGTCCCCTGGATTGTCGCCGGGCGACAATGGGATCGGACGAGAGGGTCTCGTGCCGACTCCGTGGTCCTTCTGCTGGCGGGGACTAGAGGATGCTTGGCCATGTACGCGCTGGGCGCGGAACTGGGCATCGCCCGTTGTGTAGTGGATGTTTTACCACGAACGTGTTGGGCGCGGAAGTGGGCATCGCTACGAAGTCAGGGTGTGCGGATGACCCATAGGGGAGATCATGGTGCATACGTTAAAAATGGACTATTTTCTAGGAAAATAGCATGTGTTGGATTTTGTGTAAACCATTTTCTGGGAAAATGTTTTACGGATTATTTTTGGGCCAACTGAGATTTTGGCGTGTGTTGGAAAATATTCACTTTCAGGGAAAATGATGTTTTGAGAATAATGCATATTTTATCATATGCATGCATATTGGTTACATTAAATGCATTTTATTCCTGAGGATTGTTTGGTTTATACTTACTTGCAGTACCGTTTTATGGTAACGCAGATTTTGATGCAGATGAAGATGAGGGTGAGCCTGAAGAGTCGGCTCCGCCCGAGGAGTGATTTGAGATCACTCATTTGTTATTTGGGACATGTGTTAAACTTTATTTTGGGATGACTGTATAACTATTTAAACCCTTTTACTGATGTTTAGATTGTATTTAAATTCTGGTACTTAGTTGACTAATCCGCTGCGTTGTTTTTTTTGTACACTGTTGCATGTACACACACATGGCACTATCGTTGGGATGCGTGACCGTGTTGTCATCATCCTGATGTCTCGATTCCTGTGTTTCCTTACATGGGGGTCGGGGGCGCCACATCTTAGGTAGTTTTTCATATTTAAAAGGAATCCACAGGCTCTTACCGTCAAAATTGATTGTTCTTCCCCTAGCAATAGGCTTCCCCAGATCACATTTCACTTTCACCCTAAGACATCTTCCCCATGCTACATTACTCTCATTTGCATCCACCTCCATGACTCTCCCTATCGAATTACCAATCTGCTCACCTATTTTGCAGTTCATTCCTCCCAGTGGAAGATTAAACATCTGGATCTAGAAACTTTCACTATCAAAATCCAGCTTATGTGATTGCGTCCTTCCATTGAACAACTTCAGTACCAAGAGAGAATTATCAAAGAGCCAAAGACCTCCCTCTAGTACTCTGTCTCTATCTCTTTTGTTTTCAAAAGTTATTACAAAACAGTTTCGTCCAATCTCATGGAATTCTAGCGTTTTCCTCACCCGCCACACCTTATCCATCATCGATCTGACAAGTTCATTTCCAATCATCCTCTCAGAGCAGATCTTTCCTACCAGACTTCTTTCTCCTTTCGTTTTGAGTTCTTCCACCTCTTTTGAGTTAATCACTACAGGGCTCTTCTCTTCCTCATTTAGCTTCAATCGCTCCTACCTCTCTGACAATCCCTCCATTTCCTCTCCACTCTCGACCACCGTGGTGATCAGAATCTCCTCTTCCCTACTTCTGCAGGAGTAATAGTAGAGTTAAAACTGCTTCACCTCAATCTCCTACGGGAGACGTTTGAGAGAAGAGTGTGCATGATCCCTTGATAACACGTACACTTTTGGCTCTAATTCCTGGCCGTAAGAATCATACGCAAACTATATTGGGGGGCCCCTTAGTACAACGTGGGCCCACCACTGCCAAGCTGGTACGTACTTCAGACTAGCTTCAAAGTAAAGAAGTTTTTGAGAAACTACTATCTCACGAGTTGAGATAGAGAGTGTGCTTTCATTCCATATTTATAGTAGCATATACAAGCTGATCCATCTATGGAAAGTGTACAAAATATAGAAAGAATGCTATACAGAAAATATAAATTAAATACACAGCTATATACAGCTGACAGATTTGATCTATTTCCTAAGTATAGCCATTAGTTGACTTGCTGGGATCACGTGCTGTGTTGAGCTGTGGTGCTTGATTGAAGCACGGCTGATTTTGTGCTGTGTTGCTCGATTGAGATTGAAGCACAGCTGATTGAAGCACAGCTGTTGCTGTGTTGCTTGATTGAAGCACAGCTGGTTGAATTCTATTATCATTCCTTATATTCCCCCTCAAACTTGGCTGTGGAAGAAAACAAAGACCAAGTTTGTCACGCAACAACTTGAATTGATTTTTGAGCAGAGGTTTTGTGAAGATATCTGCAAGTTGAGCAAGAGAGGTAACAAATTTTGTTTCCAAGGAGCCGAGTGCCACCTTTTCTCTGACATAATGGTAATCAAGTTCTATGTGCTTTGTTCTAGCATGTAGAACTGGATTGACTGTCATATACAGGGCACTCATGTTGTCACAGTGAAGAGATGGTGTTTTCAGTAAGGGCACTCCAAGGTCTCTGAGTAGAGTTGAAATCCAAGTTAATTCAGCTGCAGTGGCTGCCATAGCCCTGTACTCTGCCTCTGCACTTGATCTTGCAACTGTTGGTTGCTTCTTTGCACTCCAAGAGATGCAATTGCTTCCAAGAAAGGTACAATAGCCTGAGGTGGATCTCCTTGTGGTTGGGCAACCTGCCCAATCTGCATCAGAGAACCCATATAAGTCGAGTGAGCTGCTGGACATGATGTGAATGCCTAGGTGTGCAGTGCCTTTCAAGTATCTGAGGATCCTTTTGACAAGCTGGAAATGATGCAGTGTTGGTGCTTGCAAGAATTGACAGACATAGTTCACGCTAAAAGACAAGTCTGGTCTGGTGAATGTGAGGTACTGCAGACCACCCACAAGACTTCTATAAGTTGTTGGATCATGAAACAGCTCCTCAGAGGCAGTGGATTGTTGAGCTTTGGAAGGCATAGGTGTTGCCAAGGGTTTGCATTCATGCATATTGGCTCGAGTCAACAAGTCCATGATGTACCTGTGCTGAGATAGAAAAAGATCAGTACCTACTTGTAGAACTTGGATTCCCAAAAAATGATGTAGAAAACCCAGATCTTTGATTGAGAATTGTTGGCTGAGCTGAGATATCAACCATTGAATTTTCTTTGGATTATCACCAGTTACTACCATGTCATCTACATAAAGGAGAAGAATAAGGAGTCCCTGATCTGAGTGGCATATAAAAAGACTGGGATCTGCCGAGCTTGAGTAGAAACCAAGCTGCAAAAGAAAGTCACTTAGCCTATCAAACCAGGCTCTTGGAGCTTGTTTGAGACCATACAATGCTCGGTTTAACTTGCACACATGCTGAGATCTATTTTGATCTACATAACCAGGTGGTTGATCCATGTAAACAGGAGTGTTAAGAAAACCATGTAAGAAGGCATTCTTAACATCTAATTGATGCAGTTTCCAGTGTTTAACAGTGGCAAGTGTAAGGACAATGCGAATGCTAGCAGGTTTGACCACTGGTGAAAAAGTTTCTGTAAAATCCACCCCATCAACTTGACTAAAACCTTTTGCAACCAGTCTTGCTTTAAGTCTCTCAAGAGTGCTGTCTGCCTTTAGTTTGGTTTTATAGATCCACTTGCAACCAACTATATTCATCCCCTCAGTTTTTGGAACCAATTCCCAAGTATTATTTTTGGCAAGAGCATCAAGTTCTTCCTCCATTGCAGCAGACCAACCAGGATGTTTGAGGGCAGATTTTATGGATTTTGGTTCAGAAGGAATAGGAGTTAAAGCATGCAAATCTGCATATCGAGGATTGGGTTTGTGAATACCACACCTAGACCTTGTTTGCATAGGATGAGGTGGAGGAGTTGGCTGCTCAGTAGCTGGAACAGAAATGAGTGATGATGGCAGAGGCAGATTTTCTGTGTGTGGAATAGAGTTTGAAACCATAGGAGATGAAGGGGAAATGGTCTCAATTTGAATGGCTGTAGGGAAAGCATAAGCAGAAGGCAATGGCTGCTTTGCAGGTTCTGTAGAAATATTCTGTTGCCATTCAGTGAAGGTTGAAAGTTCCCCCTCAATTGTAGGGGAGTCATAGAGGAGTGTTGGTTCAGAATAAGGTAGGACAGATTCATCAAACACAACATGTCTTGAGGTGAAAATACGACCAGTTGGTGGATAAAGGCATTTGTAGCCTTTGTGTTTGTTGCTGTAGCCAATAAAGACACACGGCAAAGATTTTGGTTCAAGCTTATTAGACCTGTATTCTCCAAGATATGGAAAACATCTAGATCCAAGAGTTCGAAGTATGCTATAATCAGGGTGTTTAGCATAAAGTCTGAAAAAAGGAGAGTCCATGTTAAGCACAGGAGTTGGCAATCTGTTTAACAAGAAAACAGCAGTGGAAAAACAGTCTAGCCAGAACCTAGGTGGGAGTTTAGCATGAAACATCATAGTCAAACCTAAGTTTGTGATACTTCTATGCTTTCTTTTTGCTGTTCCATTTTGTTCAGGTGTTTTGGGACAGGCAGCTTGATGAAGAATGCCATGACTTTGAAGGTATGCAAGGAGTGTAGTGTTATTGAACTCACCACCCTCATCAGTTTGGAAGACACGAATTTTGGCATCAAATTGACATTGTACAAGCATGTGAAACTGAACAAAAGCAGAATGGAGATCAGATTTATGTTTGAGAGGAATCAGCCATGAAAATTTGGTTGCTTCATCAACAAAAACAGCATAGAATTTATATTTTTCCCTAGAAGGAGTAGGAGCTGGTCCCCATAAATCACAATGGATTTTTGCAAAAGGAACATTAACAGTGCTGTCTCTAGAAAGAAAAGGCAACATGGAGGCTTTCCCCATTTGACAACTAGTACAAATTTGTGTAGAAGTTTGTTTTGACTCAAGAGTAATAAACTTTTTGTTACATAGAAAGTCTAAAATTCTCGAGTTTGGATGTCCAAGCCTTTGATGCCATTGAACTTTATTTGTGGATCGAAATCTGGAGGAATAGAAACTCTCCTTATTTGGAAAACTTGAGGCAGCATCAAAAGTGTATAGGCCCTTCTGGTTCCTTCCTGTTGCCACTATCTTCTGTGTTACCCTGTCCTTT
The DNA here is from genome assembly GCF_001411555.2 of Juglans regia. NCBI lineage: Eukaryota > Viridiplantae > Streptophyta > Magnoliopsida > Fagales > Juglandaceae > Juglans > Juglans regia. The sequence goes on from NC_049908.1 coordinate 27,229,633, forward strand.
ATCACAAAACCATGTCCATCAAACTCAAATTTCAGAGGGTAATCAGTAGTTAACTTGCTAACAGACAATAGGTCCTTTTTTATAGCAGGTACTACAAGAACATCATTTAAGATAATTTGAGATGTAGGGGGGCCAACCATGGCCTGACCAACATGTGTGATAGGTAATACTTTCCCATTACCTACCATTATACCATCATGACCTGTGTAAGGAGTCAGTGAGTGAAGAATACCTTCATTTGCAGTCATATGGTCAGTAGCACCAGTGTCAGGATTCCATGTAGAATTTTCAGAGTTGTCTTCCATTTTGAATGCTGCAAAACCTTGAGGGAGGCTATCATTTGTGAAAGAATGATTAAACCTATTAAAACACCTTAAAGCAGTGTGATTTCTTTTGTTACAAATCTGGCAGAAAACTTCTTCTTTGTTTGCAGATTTGAAGTTGGAAGGGGAGCCACGAGAGTGATTGTTAAAGCTTTGTTCAGCCTTTGTTTTGGAGCCAGTGGACTGTCCTTGTACAAAACCACGACCCTTTGATGTAAAGGAGCCAGGATTTGCATTGGATTTCTTTTGCTTATAGGACTTCTGTCCATAAAAGGCCACAGGTGAAGGGTTAGCATCAATTTTATACCTGTCTGTGTAGCTCTCCAAGAGGGTGACAACTTCTGAGTATGCTGGAACTGGTGGCCTGAGCATGGTTGCTGTGAAAACTTCAAACTCCTTGCCAAGGCCATTGAGAAGCCACCAAGACTTCTTGTGATCTGCCACTGGTTTGCCAATAGCAGCAAGTTCATCACAGATGGTCTTAAACCTCCTTAGGTAATCACTTAAGGAATCAGATCCTTTTGTGATGGAGGTGAGTCTGTGCTTAAGAGCAAGACTTCGATCAGAGGATACTCTTGCAAATGCATGAACAAGAGCATTCCACACTTCTGAAGCTGTGTTTAGACCAACAACAATGCCTAACACTTCTTCAGAAAGTGTAGCTGTAAGCCAAGCCTTTAACCAATCTATCAGACCTGCGCCACTTTTGATACAGTGGGTTAGGCTGAGATGAGTCATTTTGAAGAAATTGAGATGGTGCTGAAACATCACCTGTTATGAATCCTTGAAGATCATAACTTTCGAGTATGTTTAGCATTTGTGTTTTCCAAAGCAGAAAATTGGTTGAATTCAATTTGAGAGAGACATAATTGGCGACATTTTGTGATGCTGGATAAGGATAGGGGTCTGAGTTGGTAGAAGAACCAGAGAATGCAGAGGAATCCATTGAAAAGGAAAAAAAAAAACACACAATTCTCTATCAACCCGTATAGGCTCTTGATACCATAAAGAAGTTTTGAGAAACTACTATCTCACGAGTTGAGATAGAGAGTGTGCTTTCATTCCATATTTATAGTAGCATATACAAGCTGATCCATCTATGGAAAGTGTACAAAATATAGAAAGAATGCTATACAGAAAATATAAATTAAATACACAGCTATATACAGCTGACAGATTTGATCTATTTCCTAAGTATAGCCATTAGTTGACTTGCTGGGATCACGTGCTGTGTTGAGCTGTGGTGCTTGATTGAAGCACGGCTGATTTTGTGCTGTGTTGCTCGATTGAGATTGAAGCACAGCTGATTGAAGCACAGCTGTTGCTGTGTTGCTTGATTGAAGCACAGCTGGTTGAATTCTATTATCATTCCTTATACAAAGCACAATACGTTTTGAAGTGGTCACAATATTATTACCAGGTAGATTAAGAATACATATTTAATTACCATGTCTGAAATCAGGCTTTATTAATTTTTTCCACCCACCGTAATTTTTGTAGTTTAATGGTGTAACCTTCAGTTCCGTAAAAGTATAACTTTAATTTGGATGCATTTTGGACTAGGCATGCATGATCTACTGCTAGACATACAGCACTAGATAAACTAAGACGAGATAAAAAAAATTTCAAAACTTTTTTAAAACTTTTATAATTTCTTTTTCAAATACCAATCAAACTATAAAAATTACTTTTCAACTTTTTCCTTACTATGCCAGGAAATATGCCACGTTTATATATCAGGAAATTAAGCTTATGCTTCAAGCTTATCTAAGAAAATAGACAAAAGTCTTCATTTCTATTAGCCAGAATTTGGTAAAGATGCTACTTGTCAGGTTTTAATAGTTGAATTGAAATATGTTGGTCTTAGGTATCGTTTGGATGGTCAGATGAGATGAAATAAGAAATATGTGAGTAATAATAAAATAGTTTATGAATAATAGTGAAATACTTTGAATTAAGCTTTTTATTGAGTTATGAAAAATGAGAGAAAATGTTGAATAAAAATATTATAAAGTTAAAATATTGTTACAATATAATTTTTTAATATTATTTTTATTTTGAGATTTGAAAAAGTTGAATAATTTTTTTTTATATGAGAGTTTGAAATATTTGTAATGATTATATGAAAAAATATGAAAGAGAAATTGAAAAGTGATTATATTTTATTACTGTTTAAATGTTGAGATGAGATGAGATGAGACAAACTGCTTATCCAAACGTGCCTGGCCCTAAAGTAGTCGAATTGAAGTTTACCTTTCCACAGCTTTTCTTTATTAGGGTGGATTGTCGTGGAATTAACTTGTGGTGCTTCAAGGGACCAAACTCTACTATTTTGGAACCTAGTTAGCTTACTACATATAACCATGACTTTCAATGGAATTAGGATAGGGTTGGAGGATTGTGGCTCAAAACCCTCAAAGGGGTGATTTTTTTTTATTGGTCCCTCTATTGACTTATACTTTTCCTCTTTTTGTAACACCTCGTTCTTCCATGGATAAGCATGAAAGTCACTTTAGAAATTTCGAGGACCAAGCTAGTGTGCTATTACTGATCTTGACTAAATTATTTTCTTAACGAGACACAAAATACAAAGATTACTCATAATAAATAAAGTTGTTCGGTATTAAACATAAAACAGAGCGTGGAAGCATTTATTACAAAAAATTCAAACTTTGTAGTGTAAAAACCACGACTTAAAATCTTTGTACATAAACACTTTTAATCTCTCCTCCACTATGGGGTTCTCTCCCTGGCTTAGTCTAGGTTACATCTCTCTGGTTTTTGTTGATAGGCAGCCCAACGAGTAGGAAAGCTAAGGTTACTATGGCCATGGATAAAGGTTTGGAGAATTTGTATAACAGACTTTCACTGTCGGAGAAGGAAACTGAGGAGATATTAGTGGAGATGGAGGTACTAGAGGAAACCATCACACGGGGGGGAGAGATGTTTGATTATTTCTCTTCTCACTAATCACCATTATAATAAAGAAGCTTTCGAGCAAACAATGTGCAAAGTTTGGAGACCAGTCAAGAGCATTTCTTTTCGGAACTTGGGACCAACACTAGTTCTAGTAGAGTTTGAGGATGGTAGGGATTGGGACAGAATCCGTAGGGAGGGCCCGTGGTCTTTTGACAAGAACCTGGTCCTAATGAAGGAATTAGAAGGCGATTTACAGGTAGCCCAGATTAAACTTTTTGAAGCCTCTTTCTAGATCCGGCTGTATGACCTCCCACTACATGCTATGAACGAGAGAGTGGGAGTCTTATAGGGGAAACCATTGGAGTGGTAAAAGAGGTGGATGCTGAGGAGGGAAAAGCTGCTTGGGGTGAATATTTACGCATCAAAGTAAGGCTAGATGTTAACAAGCCACTAACGCACGGAAAGAAAGTAAACTTGGGAAACCTTGGGTCTTGCTAGGTTAGGTTTGTTTACGAACGTCTACCAAATTTTTGCAATGCATGTGGAGTCCTTGGTCATGGCCATAGAGAATGTTCATTATGGAAGATGAGGGATGACCACATAATATATATATATAAAGTAATGATACAAGTCTCAAATCGACAAGTCTCATACAAGCATTTTGTAAAATAATGGATCCCACTAATAAAGAATAGTTTTTTTTACACTTTTGTAAGGTTGAGTCCACTTTTTTACAAGGGCTTATATGGAGTTTGTCTATTTGGGACTTGTACAAATAATTTCTCATATATATTATGTCATACACAATGTTTATTGGATTTTCTTAGCCATCAATAATGACAGCTTATTTTTAGTCTCATTTGTTTTAATAACTCTCTCAACTCTCATCTCATCTAATCATTATAATTTTCTTAAATTCTCACATAAAATAAAATAAACAATTCATCTTTTTCAAAATCACAAAATAAAAATAATATTAAAAAATATATTTTAACAATATTTTATTCAATTTTAATTTCATCTCATTTCATCTGTGAAAACAAACGAGGGCTTAGAATACAACTTGACCTGTTGACCATATATATATATATAATATATCATTGTTCTAGAGGATTTTTTATTTAATTTTTTTCTTTTTCTCATATAATTAAGTATTTGAATTGTTCAATGCGCGCGGGAGTTTATATTGATTAATCATAGTTCCAAATTTATACAAATATGTTTTCTGCAAATTAGTTGGAGTACTACTGTTTTCGATCGTATCTACAATTGATTTTTGATCAAAGTGGCCATGTGGGGGCCGGGCCAACCTATATATAATAGGAAAAAACTATTCTGTCCACCCAAGTGTACCGCTCTAGTTGACTGCTGGTCAATTTTTTTTTTTTATTTTGTGATTAAATAAGTGATTTTAAGTGTATTGATGTATTTTTTATTTTTTAAAAATATTTAAATGTATTAAAAAAATGTGAAAAGAAAAAAGGAAAAAAAAAAAAAACCACTGGGCGGTATGCCTAGCGGTAAGAGTGGGACGGCATAGTTTTTTATTTTTTTTATTTTTATTTATGTATTTTTTTAATCATCATAAATATTTAAAAAAATAAAAAATTCATAATATCATTAAAAAATATTTTCTTAATCACTAAGTAAAAAAAAAAAAAAAAAAGCAGAACTCGTGACACTTTTTGATCCCGAATTCAGGATCCAAAGCATTTCTATTAACAGAAAATCTTTGCAGCAACTATTATTTGGCTCCATTCATTACACACATGACGTATTAACACCACTGAACCGGTTTGCTCTGTTTCCTCTCTCAACCATGTAATGGACCCAAGCTTGACTATTCGAGAAGTCACTCTCCAGATTGAAAGAAGAGAAGAAGAATGAAGATGAAGAAAGAAGAGAGAAGTCTGCACTGAGTGAAATTATCCGTTGGGTGTTTTCCCCCCAACTTCTTCTATTTATAGTATTTGTTGAACAAAACGACAGTGTTTAAGCAACACTTATTATGATTCTTGTAAATGAAACGACTGCGTTTACAATTAATAAGAAGAAAAGACATTAAACCGCAACGTTCTATTTAAAACTGAAACTAATCATACGACGTCATGCTCAGTTGCTCCTATCCAACTAACTGCTCTCAACGAACTTCCATTATGTCTTATGCACATCAGGCCAGCCTTCCTTTGTCTGCACCTTGCCCACAACGCCCATAAGCAACTGTCATTCTTCCACTCCAGCACCTCTGCCATCCATAACACACCCTTCCCCTTTAAAGCACCTTGCCCACAAGGTGGGGAAATTGCTGCCGAAGCTGCCAGTAAGGTTCCCATGTGCAATCTTCCACTCCAGCACCTTCCCATTGGATCAAGACTTCCACCAATGCTCTATTATCTTTCTTGACACTTCTCCTCTCCAAAATCTTCTCAGGCTGAGGCCTTAACTCTCCTTGTAAGTCCACAGGAGGTAAAGAAGAGATAGGTGTAAATTGATCCCTAATCTTTTTCTTCAAAACAGAAACATGAAAAACTGGGTGTATGAGTGAATCTGAAGGTAAACATAAACGATATGCCACTTTGCCAATTCGATGAGTGATCTGAAATGGGCCAAAATATCGAGGTGAAAGTTTAAGGTTCCTTCTAAGTGCCACAGATTGCTGTCTATAGGGTTGAAGTTTAAGATAAACCCAATCCCCCACAGAAAATTCTCTGTCAGTTCTGTGTTTGTCATAATAAAACTTCATTCTATCTTGAGCCAAGGACAAATTGGATTTGAGGGTAACGAGAATCTGTTCTCGAAATCTGTTGTTTCAAAGGGAAGGAATCTGGCACATATATTCTGTCTTTCTTAAACAAAAGACCATGCCTCAGTTTGAATGTAGAATGAGAAGTAGGGTCAAGTTGCAGAGCAGTGACTAGCTTCTGTGTGTTCTGATCTGTGCCATAAGCTGCTTTCAATTCTAAGATCCATGTTGGTGTGGGAAATGACAATGCTGCCAACTCTCCAAACTCATCCACCTGATCCTTCCGAGACAAGGCATCAGCTACCTTGTTCTCCACCCCTTGCTTATACTCAATAGAAAATTCATAAGCAAGAAGCTTAGAAAGCCATCTTTGCTGAGCAACAGTGCCAATCTTCTGCTCAAGCAAATATTTAAGGCTATGGTGATCAGTTTTGATCACAAAAGCACTTCCTAAGAGATATGGCCTCCATTTCTTAACAGCTAGCACTAAGGCTAGAAGTTCTTTCTCATAAGTGGAAAGAGTTAAGTTTTTCCCTTTTAAGGCTTGACTGAAAAAAGCTAAGGGCCTTTGGTCTTGCATCAGAACTGCTCCTATGCCAGTTGCACAAGCATCACACTCAATAACAAATGCCTTGGTGAAGTCAGGCAAGGCAAGAACAGGGGGGCTAGTGACAGCAGCTTTCAGTGCATTAAAAGAGTTTGTAGCAGAATCTGTCCACACAAATGCATCTTTCTTCAGCAAGGAAGTCAAAGGGGCAGCAATCTGACCATAACCCTTAATGAATTTTCTGTAGTAGCCTGTCAAGCCTAGGAAACCCCTCAATGCCTTTAGATTTTTTGGTATTGGCCAAGTGACCATAGACTCCAATTTTTTTGGATCTGCCCTCACTCCCTCCTTGGAAATCAGATGGCCCAAATATTCAATCTCCTGACATGCAAACTTACACTTTGACTGCTTAGCATAAAGTTGATGGCGCTGTAAGGTTTGCAAAACAGTAGAGAGATGATCCAAGTGAGAAGACATGTCACTGCTGTAAACCAGTATGTCATCAAAGAAAACAATGACAAACTGTCGAAGGAATGGCTTGAAAACTTCATTCATAAGGCCCTGAAATGTTGAAGGGGCATTGGTGAGACCAAAAGGCATGACAAGGAACTCATAATGCCCTTCATGAGTTCTGAAGGCAGTTTTAGAAATATCCTCATCTCTCATACGTATCTGATGATAACCAGCTCTAAGGTCCAATTTAGAAAAAATTGTTGAACCAGAAAGTTCATCCAAGAGCTCATCCACAACAGGAATGGGGTACTTGTCCTTAATGGTGGCTTCATTTAAGGCCCTATAGTCAATACACATTCTCCATGTACCATCAGACTTCCTGACTAGCAACACAGGAGATGAGAAGGGTGACTGACTTGGCCTAATAACCCCAGAGTTCAAGAGCTCCTTAACAATTTTTTCAATTTCTGCCTTTTGGTAAAAAGGATATCGATAAGGTCTAACACTGATAGCAGAAATGTCTTGTTTCAAATTGATCTTGTGGTCATGAGACCTATTGGGTGGCAATCCAGTAGGTTCATTAAAAACTTCCTTATACTGCTGCAGAAGTTGCTGCACCTGTACATTCTGCAATGATGGAAGTTCAATGGAACTGCAAGCCACTATCTGCAGGAAAATGCCTTTACTGCCACAACCAAAAGTCCCAAAGGATTCCTCATTATCAATAAGATTTGACTGAGGTACTGTCAAACCTTTTAAGGAAATTTCCTGACCATTACATTGAAACTGCATACTCATATTGACAAAGTCCCAGAGAATAGGACTCAAGGTAGATAACCACTGAATTCCAAGAACTGCATCACATCCTCCCAAGGGAAGTGTAAAGAAATCAACTGTGAAAGGTATGGTCTGAATTGACAAAGGCACAGCCACACATTTACCCGTGCTCTCAAGGAGCTGACCATTAGCCACTTTAACATTAATAGTCTGGCCAAGTTGTACATGTAATTTACATCGAGCAGCAGCCACAGTGTCCACAAAATTATGTGTGCTACCAGTGTCAATTAAAATTATCAACTTCTTCTTGCCAATACAAGCCATAAGTCTCATGGTCTTAGGTCCTCCTCCCCTTACCATAGACTGTAATGAAATAGAAGCCATCTCAGCCTCCACTTCAACAGGTTCAACAACCAACTCACCAGTAGGCTCAACACATTCTTCACCACTTGACTCACCAAATTCCATACCTTCTAGTAAAAATAACTTTGGCCTTGCACATTTATGACCTGGTTGCCATTTATCATCACAGAAATAGCAAAGGCCTTTTTTACGCCTTTCCAGCATTTGAGACTCAGACACCTTATGATAAGGAAACCTAGGTAAAGGAGAAACTCGTGGAGCTCCTAACAGTGAAGGAGTTTGTCTAGATTTAAACAAATTCGACTCTGGACTAAACTTACTCGAATCAGTAAGTGAATTTCGCCAAGGTTTCCTTATACTCACCACATACTGTTCCTGAATTTTGGCTAAACCAAAAGCATCATTCAAGGATAAAGGATTCAACATCCTAACAGGTAATCTGATCTCATCTCGCAGGCCACTTAAAAAACAGCTCAACTTGTTTTTCTCAGACAAGCCTCTAATACGATTGGAAAGGATTTCAAACTCAGATTTGTAATCATTAACTGTACTAACCTGTTTGAGTCGAGTAAGTGACTCCATAGGATCATCATACGGCGTAGATCCAAAACGGATCTGAACAGCCTTGATGAAGTCCTCCCAAGAAAGAAAGGTTCCAGCCTCACTAGCATCCTGGAACCAGATCAAGGCTTCATCATCCATGTGGAAAGAAGCAATGAAAATACGTTGGCCAGGAGGAACCTGGTGATACAGGAAGTACTGGTTCGCACGATATATCCATGGTGATGGATTACCACCACGAAATCTAGGAAAGTCCAATTTAATACCCCTGGCAAAGCCTCTGTTCACTAGCTCTCTTTGATTCACGTCCCCTGTGTCATCCTCCATATCTTCATGTCTGTGCCTCATGTGTTGATCGTGATTATCTTGGCGTCTATTACCAGGATCTTCAGAATCGTGACGAGAAATCTTAGAGATTTGGTGTAAAACCTCTTGAATTTTTTTGTCTTGTGTTTCTCTTTCCACTCTCGCCGCTTCTTGCTGTTGCAACAACAAACAAATCGCATCTTCGATCTGCTTTTGCTGACGTTCTTGTTGTTGTCGTAAGTGATTCATTGAATCTACTATTTGAGCATACGAACGCGTTCCTTCTGCCATGGCTGATACCAACTGTAATGGACCCAAGCTTGACTATTCGAGAAGTCACTCTCCAGATTGAAAGAAGAGAAGAAGAATGAAGATGAAGAAAGAAGAGAGAAGTCTGCACTGAGTGAAATTATCCGTTGGGTGTTTTCCCCCCAACTTCTTCTATTTATAGTATTTGTTGAACAAAACGACAGTGTTTAAGCAACACTTATTATGATTCTTGTAAATGAAACGACTGCGTTTACAATTAATAAGAAGAAAAGACATTAAACGGCAACGTTCTATTCAAAACTGAAACTAATTATACGACGTCGTGCTCAGTTGCTCCTATCCAACTAACTGCTCTCAACGAACTTCCATTCTGTCTTATGCACATCAGGCCAGCCTTCCTTTGTCTGCACCTTGCCCACAACGCCCATAAGCAACTGTCATTCTTCCACTCCAGCATCTCTGCCATCCATAACAAACCATCATTCCCCTCATTCAGCCTTCTCCTCCCCCCAACCCCAAGCGCAAAGCTCAATGTCTTATTCTTCTTCTTCTCCTCTGTGATTTCTCATTGGTTTGCTTCTTTCGCTTTCACTATGATTTCCCCCAAAGAAATCCTTCATCTTCGCCCCTCCCTTCATCCTCTTAACTGGCGAGCACCTCAATCTCCAGCAATGTGACTTTCCCCATCTCAGTCTCGCAAAGATTTTTCTGTGGCTCACCCTCCCTTCGCCCAAAATCCTTCATGTTGCCTTTTCTCAGTCCCGCAACGGTGTGAGTCTAGACCATACGGAAAAGAACCCGCGTCCAGAGATCTACATGAGGGGTAATGTATTTTCATATATTTTCATAAATAATCTTCTTTAACATGAGATATATTGTTCATGTATAGAAAACTGTAATTTGGCCCCAAATTGATAATAATTTAATGAAAGTAGTCGATCTCTGGATTGAATGTTGTAGTCGATCTCAAAATCTAAGGTTTTTATTTCCTTTTCTGTCCTAACGAGTTTTCTTTACAGTGGGGAAAAAAATTCCTTCAGAATAAATATTGAGTTTTCGACCACATAATAAAGCATGGACAGAAACACCATGAATACACACCATAAACACACAAATTGTTGCCATCCCTCTCATTCAAAATGTCACAAAGTTATATGATAAACACTTTCTTGTGGCTCAACTCATTCATCAAGCAGATCTTTGTAACATTTGACAGTAAATTGATAAGCATGCATGCAATTTTATCAGATTAATGTCTATGATAGAGGATGCAAAGAGGAGTAGTGACTTTCCATTTCATACTTCTGTTAAGTAAAATGAACATATGATGGAGGATACTTGTTGAAAAGTTTTAAAGAAAAAAAAATACTAAAGATTTGAAATCCAAAGAATAAAAAAAAATGAACAACTTTGACGTAATGAAAAATGGTGAATATTGATTGATTACATAGATGTGACTATTTCCTTTTGTTTATTCATACAAATAAGAAATAAGGAGGTTCAAATGCATCATAATTTGGACATCAAGAGGTAACTGCATGGGTTATGGGTATGCAACCTACAATGTGATCAGGAGGAGCGACCATGTGGTACTTGCTTAGAAAGATCAGCAAGTACCACATGTACATAACCTTCTTCGATAATGACATGGCATAATTCTTGAGCTTTGACTACTACAATCACAACCATTGAGAAAAATGTTTTTTGAACCTATTTGGGGTAGAATGGTTTGTATGTTTTTTAAACTTCCATGCTTGGAGATGCTCCATCCGAAAGAAGTGATGATTACTCTACTCTGCAGTGGAAACTTGGATCTTAATGGATTTTAAGCTTTAAAATACTTTGTAATTTCCTAACTCATTGCATGTCAAAAACTGAGTAGTAAGGATGGAACTTGATGGATTTTAAGCTTTAAAATACTTTGCAATCTCCTAGCTACTAGTCATTACTGGGGTTTAGAATTAAGGATGATAACTTGCTGGATTGTAAGCTTTAAAATGCCTTGTATTTTTCTAGTTGTCAGTACGTATTTAGTGATGTACTAATTATATTTGACACAACTTGTTTGATGGATTTAGACTTTGTAATTTAGGAGTCTAGTACTTGCAATTAGCTAGTCTTTTACAAATCTGAAATGAAAGGACTCTATTTTAGTATTACAAATATGAACTTGTGTGTGGTGTTTTTAGTTTGATTTTGCACGGAATACTGTGTGCAAGGAGAAGCGAGGAGATATAAATTTTTTGTTTGGGCGGATATACTTCACTTGCTAGAGGAGAACATTCATACAAGAGAAAATAAAGTTTGGAAGATGTGGGATGACGTATTGCTACGCGAACATAAAGTTTGTAAAAGGGAAGATAAAGTAAGAGAGAGAGACAACTCTTCAAAAGGAAAAACAAAAATTATTATGTTTGTACTAGGTTGTCACATTTGTAATAGTTTTGGCTTAGTTCGAATAAACTGTATATAAATAACACGTTGTATGGAGTATATCGTTTTTTAATGGATCAACGGTAATAGCACTCCCACTATGTTTTGGTTATGATGTACAAAGGGGAATCTGTTGGTTCATTAACTTAACCTTTGTAATAAAACGTTGAAAACAACTTGTGCAGATTGTTTGATCTCGACTATTTTGCTATTTTAAGAGTCCTCATAATAATATATTATTATTATAGTACATGCTCATCAAACTATAAATTAACCCAAAAAAATGAAAAATATACGTTTTGGGAGGTCAGTGCATTTTTCATAATTCCACAAACAAGTCCAAAACCCAAGCTTCCTCAATAATATGTCACTGCTTTTCAAACAAGCTCTCTCTGTTCAATACCAGCTATAACAAAAGCACTATTGACTAATGTACAACTAAAAATTACTTTAAGAAAAACCATAAAAACAAAGGTACTTTAGTTGCTCAAAGGATAATGATCCAATAACACAAAATTTCCATTTAGCTTCAAAAGCAAGGGAAATTAATTAGCTGGGAAAAGGTGTTGAAAAATATACGAACTATCCACCAGAAGTTGAAAAACCTTCCAAAGAAAATACAGTGCCATGCAATTTGCTTAACCAATACTCAATGTGAGTCCAGCAGAAATTTTAAGAAAGCCAAAATTAGACCTGCAAATGTAATGATATTGTAAATGATACAGCAAATGAGTACATCAAATGAGCTTACGGCAAATGTAATAACATTGTAAGAAATTTACAGCAGATGAACTTACAACAAATGTAATAACACTGTTCGAAAATCTGTGTAATAACACTGTAATAAACTTACAGCAAATGAAAATTGTGGTCTTGCCTCATACAATATATACAGAGATCAGTGCATGTTATACAAGAACTAAATATATAGCAAATGAAAATGGCAAAATCCTCCATCCGAAAGAAGTGCCACTCAAAATACTGGGTTGAAACCAGATCTGAAAAATGGTAGAAATACACCCATTAGAGACCTGCTCAAATGACACTTGAAAGCAATAAAACAATCTGTAAATCAAAGAATTCCTATCTATACACCCATGAGTATACAGAGTTTAAGGACAAATTAACAGTATCAGTTATATTATCTAAGTTCATACAAATTCCTATATGCAATAGCTAGTAAGAGTCGCTCAATTATCCATTTTTTGTAGTCAATAGTAGCAACAGAAGTGTCAGTGATTTAGTAGATTGATATCTGCAGATTTGGGGAGCTTTTTTTAAAACTCCCAACCCTTGAGCTCTTTTTCGATATACTTCCACGTTTCCACCATTAGCTCCTCCTTCCTTCCAAATATTGATATTAAGGCGTTCCAAGACACTCCCATAAAAGATTCGATAGCAAAGCAAGCAAACTTCATGTCTTGTCCCTGTGAATCCTTTTATATCTACCACCTTAAAATAAATGGAGATTATTTGTAAGATAACTCCAAGCAAAAAAAAAAGTAAGTAATTAACAACACATCAACAATACTTACATCAATAACTCTTCCAGGACCTATTTCAATATGTAAGAGTCTCCAAATAAGGACAACTGTTTAGAAGAATCTGATTCCATATAATTCATTCTCGTGCATACCAGCTTTCAGTATCAAGTGCTTTAAGTTCAAGGGAAAACTCATGCGCAATGGTTCTTCTGCAAGGGGAATAACCTAAAATAGTGAACATAAATTGTCAAAACAGACTTGGGATGTAGCATAAATGGTCTTCACATTCCTCATAAAATCAAAATCCCAATAACTTTTTTTACTAAAATTCATAATGCCTAGAGAGAAACACACACAAGTAGAACTGATCCTAGGGTTTAACCTTTAACCAAAAGAGTACATCATATCATGCTTAGATCAATCAAGTTGATCATATCATATATACCTATTTTTCTGGAAAGAACAATTTTTTTCTCCATGCCCTAAGCTACAATACCCATCTCAGAAAATACAAAAATCACATCTCGATGTACACATGAAGAACATAATAGTATGGAAGGAAAAATGGTACAGTATTTACCATTTGGTGAAACAAAGCTGTTGGAACTTGTCGTTGGTTTGGTCCGTTCAATCACAAGTTTGAGGGAGTGGCGGTGCTGGGGAGATGTAGGACCGTCGCGAGGTGGCACTAAACAGAGAGACGCCGTCGCGAGGTGGCACTGGGAAGAGGAAGCCGACGCGGGTTCGTGGCGAGGAAGGAGGGTGGGTTTTGTGGGATTCAAATATGGTTTCTGGTTTGCTCCGTTCAACGAGCTCGCAGGAAGTGGCGGCTTTGGGCAAATGGAGGAACGCTGCTCGGTGGCACTAACTAGAGAGACGACGTTGCTGGGAGGCGCTGGGTAGAGGAAGCTAATGCGGGTTGCTGTCGAGGGAGAAGCAGTCACGTAGTATGTGCAACAATTGCACTGCTACAGTGGCTTCTATGTAACAAACCTCATTAATTAATGACCACACAGACACACACACACATACACACACACACACACACACACATATACATATATATATATATAATATTTGTGGCCGGTTTGAGACTTTGTTGAATAGTTTTTTGGGTTAATTGTTGAATATTAACGAAAACGACCTAAAACATTTTTATAATAAAATAATTTGTGAATAGTAGTGAAATAGTTTTTTGAGTTAATATTTTTATTAAGTTATGGGAAATGAGAGAAAAATTTAAATAAAAATATTATAAAGTTAAAATATTATTATAATATAATTTTTATTTTGAGACTTGAAAAAATTGAATTGTTTTTTTTTATATAGAGTTTGAAAAATTTGTAATGATTAGATAAAAATTATAAAAGAGAAATTGAAAACTGATTATATTTTATTAGTGTTTAGATATTGAGATAGGATGAGACAAATTGTTTATCCAAACGGGGTCTAAGGCACTAAAGTAGTCGAATTGAAGTTTACCTTTCCATAAATAAAAGCTCTAGTTTGTGCCTTTCTTTTTTAGGGTGGATTGTCGTGGAATTAACTTTTGCTGCTTGAAGGGACCAAACTCTACCATTTTGGAACCTAGCTAGTTTACTACATGATATAACCACGACTTTCAATGGAATTAGGATAGGGTTGGAGGATTGTGGCTCAAAACCCTCAAAGATTGTTTCTTTTTATTTGTCCCTCTGTTGACTTATACTTTTCCTCTTTTGTAACACCTCGTTCTTCCATGGATAAGCATGAAATTCATTTTTAAAAATTTCGAGGATCGAGCTAGTGTGCCACTACTGACTAAATTATTTTCTTAATGAGGCACTAAATACAGAGATTTCTATTAATAAATAAAGTCATTTTGTATTAAAATATTAAAATCATAAAACAGAGCGTGCAAGCATTTACTAAAAAAATATCAAACTTTGTATTGTAAAAACCATGACTTAAAATCTTTGTACATTATTTAAGCCTCTGTCTCGCATCCCTGGGTCAAATCCCATCCTATAACTCTATCTATATAAATATTCTCACATGTGATGGTTTAAAAACATAAAACAAACTAAAATGAGTCGTAGACTCAATAAGAAATTCATCATAACATAAACATACACAATATAATGTTTTTCATAACACATTTCATGCGTGAGAGTAAATTCATGATCATTCATACATATGCTTATAACATGCATAACTTATCTTACTAGCCTATACACTTAACACACTTAACCATGTGTGTAAGGTTGTGCACCGGCCCCATATTCAGTAACCACAAGGGTAATTACTAACAATATCCTAGCATACTGTGGTAGACCATGCTTAGGCCCATGGCTTGCACATCCACTCATAAAATCGCATTAGTGTCATACATCTAAATGACCATTTTATTAATTGTTCTAACCTTATCTTACACTTAAACTTATGAAAGTTTACGTGTCTTATGCGACATAAGATGAATGACATACATAATACATATATAACTATAATATACGGAATGAAACATGATCATGAATTATGAAGAATGACATGCTTGTAGATATCATGACATGCATTGTACATAAATATTGGCTTCCAAAGAACTAACTTTAATAGTGATATATATAATTAGCGAACGTATGTTAATCCTAATTTATGATCAAGCTACTTATCTTAAAGCATTGGCATTGGATTAGCCATCTCAATCTTCAAAATTGGAGTAATATGTAATTTTTTCTTTTAGCAAATCAGGCAGAACTTGAAGTTTACATTGGATTATCCATCACACTCTATAATAATAAAATATTATTCTTTTTTATTATTTATATTTCTTTAACTTTTTTTTTATTTTTTAAATACTTTTTATTTTTATTTTCATAATCTCCATTAGCCTTTAACAATCATATCCATTTTCATTAATTGAATTCAACAATCTATAAAATTAGCATCTCTAGTTGACAATTTTTAGATGTTAACAAAAAAAATTATTATGCACATTCACAATCCCATATACAATCAACTAGAGAAATAGTTTTGGATGCACATTCATTTTTTGTGCATCCAAAAAGTACCTGCCAATTTTTGGACATTCACAATGCAAATGTTCACTGTCTGCCAGTATTTTTAAATAATTTTGATGCACATTCACAAACCCATATGCATAAACCACATGATCACACCCTATAATGTCACCATATAGATGAACCTAGATGGTATAAAAAAAATATGGAATTTCACCAACATATAACAGCCCAAAATGATCAACAGATTCCAACATATGCAATCCCAACAGCAGCATATAGTTTTGACAAGCATATGGCAGTCCCAACATAACAAGTGCAGTCCCTATGCCAGCATCCCAACTCTAGTTTTTACTCTAATATTTCCTAGCCATACAACAACATGTAGCTAGACAACAACTATTGCCTACGTTATTTTGTGATTTTTTGTTATTTGGATTTTAAATATAGGCGTTTGTGACTGTGGGAGATAAGAACAACCCGAAAACATTGCACTAGCAAAAGGCTACACATCTTCAAAAGGTTGAGATGGAGATGGAGATATAGATGAAAATTGCTACTGTGAATCTTTAAAAATCTCTTTCTTAAGATTCAAGAAATATTCTTACTGCATTCCATTTGATCTTCCTCTTTTTCTCCACCAGTAATTCAGCTCTATTAGAATGAAAATTCCCGTTTGTCCTCTCACCACCATGCATATGGCTCTATCATTCTCATGCGAGTTAAGACGTCAAGCAATTCAGCATCGGAAGCTTGTCTAGCCTTCCTCTTTCTCTCCCTTTCTTTCTCAACCTTCTTGCCTAGAAGTCTCTCATAAATGGCCTCAACGTTGTCATCTATTGTGTTGTCTCCTGGTGGAGTCCACTCCGCAATAGCTGCATGTTTCCCATGTGGTTTCCTTCTCGTTGGCAACATGGACATATGATGCTACCATTTTGGTTGGTGTCTCAATAGACACCAGCAATGTTCCATGATGTAAGTGGCCTTCTCAGTCTCTCTATACATGATTTTGGCTCTTTCGATCTAAATATGACAAGTAGTGAGAATGTGAGAAGAGAATCTCAGCAACAAATTTTAGAATTGATGCAGTTAGAAACTCATACATTGTCCTGCAGTTAGAGAATCTCACCACTTGGATGCAATGATTCTACTTTGGTAACAAAAGCAAAAAAACTAATGAAACCTAGAACGATTTTTCATTATAGGTTTTTTATACTCATTGTAATAATTGCTAATTCTCTCCCACATTTGTGAAGATTTTTAGTCTGTCCTCCGTATAGCATCTATGCTAATATTGAGCCAAGCCGATATGAGGAGATTTTCCTCCTCTATGGTGAAAGACACACCTCGTTGTGCTTTCTTACTAGGTGGGCTTTTTTCACCTTCTAATTGTGTTGCTTGAAGTACAACATTATCATGTGTGCTAGCCATTAGGGTGCTGGAGATACCTTGTTCACCACTTTGCATGAATAAAATGATGAAAAATGGATCTTCATCAAATGTAGTGTTCATCCTTGATTCGCAAGTAATTGCACAAAATCAGATCTAGACTCATAATTCCAACTTATATATAAACACAAATTCTATAACAAATTCTATCCTTCATTTGCATTTTGTTTATGAGTATAATAGTAATGAAATTTAAGCTGTAAAAACATAGTAATGACATCTATAAGCTGGATGCTCAATACAAGAAAACAAATAGCAACTACTATAAGCACTTGCTCAAACAGCAACTCAAACAAAAATATAATCTTAATTTAATGAGTCAAACAACAATCATATCAATAAGCTGGAAGCTCAGTAATGGAAACAGATTGTAGTTGAAATAATTATATACATTTCATTATTACAATGAATATTGAAAAAAAAAAAAACTTGCATTAACCCATGCAGTGCCAATGTTTTAATGGTTTTAGTTATCAAGGGAAATCCGGTTATATGTTATATAACCTTTTGGTGAGTTTCTTTTTTTACGACAATGCAGGATCCAACTTGAGAAATTTGGAGGCTTTTGTGAGTGTTTATGAGAGGTTGAGGAGGGTTTGTGTCTTTTCTTTTAGGGTTATTAATTGTTGGAGAAAGGAATGAAAATTCGGGAAAAGCATCGTTGTGTTTGGCCATTGCTATAAAGACATAGATCCATAGGCCTGGTGGTTGTGTTGAGATTTTCTTTCAGCTTTTTTATTGGAACCCCATGTGAGAAAAACTTGGAACAAAAAGAGGAGAAAATATGGATAAAAAACCATATCCAGTCGAGATTCATGATTTGAAATGGCAGTACTGAAACTGAAAGAGAAATAGAGCAAAAAACTCACCTGTGAAATGGCAATGGGCACTAGTCTTTGATGGAGGAGCTCGACGTGGATGGGTTGTCGACAGAAACTACCTACCGATGAGGACAAAGTGGCAATGATGTTGTTTATGGCTTTGAACTATTGTCTTCGACGGAAATGTTGATGGCAACAAGGAGGAGTTGGAACAGAGCCAAGTTGCGGGAAAGAAACGGAATAGGAGGAAATAATAAAAAAAGCATATAACTTTGCTAGCACAAGTCATATATGAATTTGGGGATAAATTTACCGTAGCTAATCTATTGGACGACTTTCATCTAGCTAATCCAATGTGGCCCAAATTCTGGAGGGATTAGCTATTAATATAGCTACATTGGTATTTGGCTAAGTGAATACTAGTGCTCTTATAGTGCTAATCTAATATTCTTGGCACGTAATCGATAATCTATAAAATAGGCACGTACTTTGTATAAGTTTCTCTATATATTGAGATTTCTTCTCACACATATATCATACCTTTCGTAGAGAGAGAATGGAGAAAACCAAGATATAGAATGATGGTGATAGGAGAATAGACATACTAGAAGGAGTGTGTGACAAAATTTTAAGTCAATAAACTATTTCATTGATCTAACGTGTACAGGTGCTGAAATATATATATATATATATAGAGAGAGAGAGAGAGAGAGAGAGAAGAACGTCAAGTTGAAGTTTAAATACATAAAAGATAAATTACAAAATTGAAATCTATTGTATCTGAGTTGTTATCCAATTGTTTGACTTGGCCTTCCAGATTTGTTCTCATCGTGATATGTCCCCTTAAGGTAGGTGTTAGAAGTTTAAGACAACCAACTTGGATAGTATACCAGAAAGAGAAGTAGCACCGAGTGCTTTAGTAAAAATTTCACCAATATTATTTGAAGAGGAAACATTAGAGATGATGATCAGACCAGCTTGATGCTTCTCTCGAACAACATGGCAGTTGATGTCTATGTATTTTGTGCGCTCTTGAAATACTGGATTTGTTGTAATGTGTTGAGCAGCCAGATATCGTAATAGAGAACAATTGGTTGACGATGTGGAATGGTCAAAGCTTGTAAAAAAAAAACAAGTCAAGTGAGTTCATAGATCATGGTGACCATGGCACGATATCAGCTTCTGCACAGGATCAAGAAATTGTGCTTTGTTCTTTGATTTCTATGAAATGGATGAATTACCCAGAAATATGCAGTAGCCTATAATAGAATGTTTACTGTCCACACAACTAGCCCAATCGGAGTCACAATATGAATTCTTGATGAAGAACTCGGTACAGGAAAAAGAGAAATGAAACAGAGGAGAGAAATGAAACTTGTGCTATTGAATTATCTAAATTGAATGAATTAATACGTGTTTATACTAATACATCTACTTAATAACTGAATTAACAGAAATAACATAAACTATTTCTTCTTCCCTTCTTTGAGGTTAATTCCATACTCTCAAAATGTGAAGCTATACTCCAACACCCCCCCTCAAGATTAACATATATGTTAAGAATGTTCATCTTGTGAAGGATGTAATGAAAAAGCAATGAGCCAATAGGCTTTGTGACGATGTCTACCAATTGCAATCTTGAAGGAACGTAGAAAAGCTTAATGATATTCTACTACAGCTTCTCTCTAGCAAGATGACAATCAATTTGTATATGCTTTGTTCTCTCATGTTGGACTAGATTGGTGGCAATAGATAAAGCTGACTTGCTATCAGTACAGAGTAATGCATATTGATGATGACTGATGTATAGATCTTGTAAAGCATAAAGTAGCCACTGAATTTCACATGTAGTTGCTGCAAGTGCTTGGGATTTTGCTTCTACAGAAGATCTACTAATGGTGGCTTGCTTTTTAGATTTCCATGAGATTAATGAATTTTTCAAAAAAATTGCAAAACCTGTAACATTTCTTTGAGTGTCAATACACCTTGTCCAATTACTGTATGAGAAAGCTTTGAGCTACAATTTTGATGAGGAGGAAAAAAAAGGCCATGTCCTGTATAGCTTTCAAGTATTTGAGGACCCTAACTGCTGCTTGATAGTGAGTAACTGCAGGTTTGGCAAGGAACTAACTAAGAACTTGAACAGAATAAGCAAGGTCAAGTCTTGTTATTGTCATGTATAACAATCTTCCAACAAGTCTTCTGTAAGCTGATGGGTCCTCATAAAGATTAGAGTTTGTTGCAGTGAGCTTAAGGTTTGAATCTATTGGTAAAGTTGCAGGCTTGGAACTAATAATACAAGTATCCTGAAGTATGTCTAACGCATACTTCCTTTAGCAGATTGAAATCCCATTTTTAGATCTTGCCACTTCCAAACCAAGGAAGTATTTGAGCTTTCCTAAGTCTTTGATGGTGAACTTGTCGTGCAAAAAAGTTTTGAGCAACTGAATTTCCAGTATACTATCACTAGCTAGTAGAACATCATCTACATAGACTAGTAATGCTATGGAAGAAGTTGCAGATTTCTTAATGAACAAGGAACAATCAGAATGGCCTTGAGTAAAACCATAATTCAGAAGAGCAGTAGATAGTTTAGCAAGCCACTATCGAGAAGCCTGCTTTAAACCATAAAGACTTTTGATAAGTCTACAAACTTTGTTAGCTTCTTTAGGAACCAATCCAGGAAGAAATTCTATATAAACCTCTTCATGCAATTCACCATGTAAAAAGCATTATTTATATCTAGTTGGTGAATGTGCCAGTTTTTAATTGCAACAATAGCAAGTAGCAATCTAATAGATGTAATCTTAGCTACTTGAGAAAAAGTATCAAAAAAATCCAAGCCTTCTTGCTAAGTGTAACCTTTTGCCATCAATCTTGCTTTGTGCCTTTCTATAGTCCCATTAGCCTTGTATTTAATTCAAAATACCCATTTGCAACCTATGGTCTGTTTATTTTTAGGAAAAGTAACAAGTTTCTAGATTTTATTTAATTCTAAAGCATCAAATTCATTTTTCATAGCAACTTGCCATTCAGGTAGTTTAGCAACTTGTTTAAAGGTTTTAGGTTCTTTAGAAGTTGAAATGGAGGCTACAAAGGCTTCTCTTAGCATAAAGGAAAGAAGAGATAGGATAGAGATTACCTTCATTAGAAGAGCAACTAATAGAAGTAGATGTATGGTTTGCATTTGAAAATGAAGAAACATTACCACAATAATAATCCTGCAAAAAAAAAATGGGTGTTTGTTTAATTCTCGAAGATTTTCTGATGGGTTGTGTATGTGAAGCTGTTTGATGAGAATTATGATCAGTAATGGGAAGATACTGGTCATTAGATGAAGCTGGTTCATTATGTGAAGTTGGTTCAGTAGATGAAGTTAGTCCAGTAGATGAATTAGGCAAAAGGGATGATGAATTTTGATTAGAAATAATAGGAGAATTGATATGAGCTGAATCATAGTAAGATTCTGAATGAGGAAACAAGAATGAATGTATTTCAAAGTTGGATGGGAGAATTTTAAAGGGGAAAATTGTCTCATGAAACACTACATTCCAGGATATGAATATTCTGTTTGTGTTGAGATCCATCATGAACACTACATTCCTGATTATGAATATTTTGTTTGTCTGTGAGTTGTAAGTGTAGATACAAAGCAAAGACAACCAAAAACTTTTAGATGCAAAAGATTAGGTGTTTTATGAAAAAGCATTTCAAATGGTGTTTTATTTTTAAGAAGAGGAGTTGGAATTCAATTTATGATGTATGCTGCAGCCAACACACAATCACTCCAGAATATTAGAGGTATGTTTGTTTGAAATATTAAAACTCTAGCTATGTTTAATAAGTGTTGATATTTTCTCTCAACAACTCTATTTTATCATGGAGTTTCTACACAACTTCTTTGATGCAAAATAGGATTTTCATTGTAAAATTTGGTGAGAAAGAATTTTGGTCCATCGTCTGACCTTATAGTTTTGATAGAAACATTGAATTGGGTTACTATCATTTGACAAAAGTTTTTGAGTAAGGAGGAGACTTCAGACTTTGCCTTAAGCATGTAAACCTAAGTGCATCGTGTGAAATCATCAACTATAGTGAAGAAAAATTTAAAACTAGAATAGGAAATAGTAGCAAATGGACCCCATATATCACAATGAATCAAATCAAACATTTGATGAGAAGTACTTTGAGATACAGAAAAAAACAACTTTCTTTGCTCTGCTAAAGGATAGATTTCGCAAACATTTGTACAATCAAGAGGTATGGATTACTCTATCTATCTAAGAGAAGATAATCTCGAACTAGAAACATGACCTAGCCTAAGGTGCCATAGATCTAATTGTTTTTGAGTAATGGCTGAAACAAAGGGTGAAGAATTAAACTGAGATTGATAACAAGAATAAGCTTTTGAAGAAGCTTGAGATAGATGGTAAATTCCTTGTTTCTCAAATGCAATTCCAATCATCCTCTTCACTGATTGGTCCAGTGAAAGGCAATAAGATCCAAAAAATAATAGAGAAAGATTAGATTCTTTGGTTAGCTTTGAAACAGATAATAGGTTGAATGAAAAACTTGGGACACACAAAACATTATGCAAAAGTCATGTGTTAGATAAACACACAGTACCAATATGTGTGGCTGGAACAATATGGCCATTAGGAAGATTAATAGAAGTGGTAATTGATTTAGGAGCGGAAGAATATAGGAGAGGTGAACAGATCATATGATCTGTTGCACCAATGTCCAAAATCCAAGAAGAATCAATATTTAGAGTAGAAGAAGCAAAATTACAAGAGGTAAAAGATTTACCAGAAAATTGGGAAGTAGTGACAAGGTTCACAGCTACTGGTGAGGTTATATTCTAAGTAGATGAAGTTGAATTTGCAAGTGCTAGAAGTTTATTAAATTCTTCAAAAGTTCAAGAAAACCTTTGCTTCTCATTACTGTTTTGAATGTAGACCTCTCCAGTTGAAATGGCAGCATGTGTAGATGGAAGATTTCGTTTTCCTTTGGGTCCAATCCATCCAGGAGGATAACCATGAAGTTGAAAACTGTATGCCCATTATATCCACAGTGAGTACAATGCAATAAATACTTATTTGACTTGTCTTTGGAAAACTTGGACTGCCTAGGTGGCTGGTTGAATTGCTTGGCTAATAAAGCATGTGTTTCATTACATACAAAGTTAGTAAGCTATATTTGACTCTCTTCTTGAAGCAGTAATGAGAAGACTTTAGCCATGCTAGGCAATGGAACAATAAGGAGTAACTGACTCCTAACCGAGGCATATGAAACATTTAACCCAACAAGAAACTTCAACACATAATCAGACTGTTGTCGAAGTAGCAAGAAATTGAAAAAAACACATGTGCATGATGCCATCTTTTTATAGGTGCATGTTGGGAATGGCCTATAGCTGACATATTCATCCCAAAGGTTTTTAAAAGCACTAAAATACTTAGTAATGGATAAGGAACCCTGATTTATGCAGCTTAGAGATTTTTCAAGATAAAAAACTCATGGTCCATCACTTCTTAGATATCTGGTTTTTAGTTCATTCCAAAGATCGATAGCAGATGCAATACAGAGCCAACTATTCCTTATTTCTTTAGAAATGGAATTCATTAACCAAGAGAGTACTAGATTGTTGGCACGTAGCCAAGCTGTATGCTGAATGATCAAGAGAGGGAGCAGTTATGGAACCATCAATGAAGGCAACTTTGTTCTTGACAGTCAGGGCTATGGTGATCGATTGAGTCCAAGCAACATATTTGTCTCCAACAAAAATTTCTGAGATTAAGAGAGCACCAAGGTTATCACTTGGATGCAAAAAAAAATGAGCTAGAAGAATCATCTGAAGGATTTATAGTGATAGGGGTAGAGTTTACATAACTCATCGCAAGAATTTAGAGAAAGAATGCAAGAACAGAATTCAATACAAAATCGAAAGAATTTTGTAATGCAGAGATTAAGAACAGAAAATGGAAGAAGATATGAATTTGCGGAAGCAAGATTGATTCTCAATCTGATACCATGTTGAGAACTTGATGAATTCTTAATGAAGAACTCGGTATAGGGAAAAGAGAAATGAAACAAATGAGAGAAATGAAACTTGTGCTATTGAATTATCTGAATTGAATGAATTAATACGTGTTTATACCACTGTATTTATACTAATACATCTACTCAATAACCGAATTAACAGAAATAACAGAAACTATTTCTTCTTCTCTTCTTTGACTTTTTCTTCCTTTTGACTTTAAGTCCAAACTCTCAATATGTGAACCTATACTCCAGCATTATGCACGTAAGTGCTGTGGGGTATGCTATCAAATTCTAATTCACGCAACAAACATATATATGAGACATATACGTAGTGTATATTAATATTAGAATATTGAACAAATCTATTCATCCCCCGGTTTAAAACAACACACACCGCACTCCTCCTGACGTGGCGAACCGGTTTGGTCGCTCACGTCCTGGTTCATTTGAGTCCGACGAAATGTTCTGTTCTCCCACTCCCTCACCCCTCACCAGCGACGACTCCCTCAGCAACCATCCCTCATGAGAAGGTGAAGAGCGAGCCAGCCGTGAGTTTTCGTCCGAAAGTGGAGAGCAAGATATAGAGCTCGAGAAGAGGAAGAAACCCGAGAAGAAGGTAAAATCCTTCTGGATTCCCTTTTAATAAAAATACCTCTCACTTCATTTGTATAGATCTAAACCGACTCTTGGCTTGGAATTGATCGAATTATCATATTTTCAAAAATTTCAGATCTATGTAAAGCATAGTTGGTTTCAATGCTTTTGATTACAGATGTTAATGGGGGTTGCAGTGAATGGTTTCTTGAAAGGGAACAGAAGGGGATGAGGATGACGCTTTCCTTTCTTAATTTTGGATTTTGTTGGTCTGCATTTCTAGTATGGTCATTTTCGTGTGTTGTGATTTCTATTTTGGGTGTTGGGATTGCAGAGTGAGATAAGGTGGAGTGTTCGTAGAGTCTCGGAATAGTTGATGTCTTTAATCTGCAAAATGAACTCTTCAAATTACTCAATTTACGCACTGCATTGTGGCGAATAGCAAACCTCTCTTTGAATCCACGTTTAAATCCGCATGTCCCAATCCAACGGGAGCTGGCTGATTTTTCTCCCACTGATTTGCTTTCCAGATCTTGGATTTTTCGAGTTTTGCTTTCGTTGGTAGTATTTTCTTTTTAGGATTTCTAAAGAAGCGAAGAAGAACGCGCCAGGGGAGGGTGGGTTTTGGAATTCAAATGAATGTTCTGGACCAATGTTAAAAAAAAAAAAAAAGCCACGTAGGCTGGAGTGCGGAAGTTGCGTGAACAGTGGGTGGCTGTGTAGTAGAACTCTAGAATATTATATATGCAATGCAGGTTATTTTTGAATTGTTCAATGCTAGAAGTAGTACTAATGACAAATATATTAATTAATTTATACAAATATATTAATTTTTGGAAATAATTGATTTTTGGAAACTAGTTGGAGTACGGCTCTTATCATATAATTATATATTTTGGTTCCAAGAATAAATAAATAAATAATCCACATGCAACCAAAGAGATCGATTATCATCAGTTCAGATCGAAAAGGTGAATCACTGGTTTTATAAATCTTTCAAATCATCTCATCGCATCTCAAATTTTGAACATTATTCAAGTATAAATATTTTTTAATTTTTAATTTTCAACTTTTTTCTATAATTATTATCTAATTATTACAATTTTTTTTAATTTTTAAACAAAATACCAAAAAATAATTCAATTTTTTTAAATAAAAAATCATGTTAAAAAATTTATATTATAATATTATTTTAACTTTATAATTTTTTTATTCAATTATTTTTCTCTCATTTCTTAAAATCTCATGAAACTCAACTCAAGCTATTATAATATTATTCACAAATTATCTTATTATATCCATAAATTTCTCATCAACGTAACTAAACTAGACCTGAATCAATTAGCAGGAATGCTTCTCCATGCATCTGGATTTGAATGTTTACTAGCTAGTCCTTAATTGATAGGAAAACCTCTACATGACCACCCATTACCTTCTTTTCATATATACGTTTAAATTCTTGTTTAAGACAAGACCTTGGAAATCAGGTGAATGTACGTAGAAGTCATCAAAGCCAAAGAAGTCGACGTCAACAAGTTCGGCCCCCACAATCAACTTTATAAGTCAACCTCAATCTAAAGTCTTCAAAGCGGTGAGTTGCCGCTTACTCATTATGTAGCATATTTGTTAATGGGGTGGTGGAGTTGGTAATTTTTTAGATTATAAAAATATTATTAAATTCTTAATAAAAATTAATGGGAGCAATATTAATTTATTGCAAAGAACATGTTTCAACTAGATATATTATTTAAGTTTACATACTAATAGAAAAATATCAATACACTGTAAAGACCCGAGGGTATCAATATACCACAAAATTATTATATCAAAGATATAACATAATATGGATTCAAGAATAAATAACATGCTTACATTTAATTTCTAAAACTCATAAATCACATGAATATATGCATAAAGTATTCCCAAAATATATATTTCAACCATTACGAAATTTAAATTATAAATTATAAAAACAAAAACAAAAAATAACATTATAAATTATTCTTCTTACTATTAATTTATATATATCAGTTGACCTCTTCGCAGCGAAGCATCTCAACAACCTGGGTCATGGTGGGCCTATCATCCTTGTCTTCTGCAACGCATTGCAAAGCCACCTTGAGCAGAAGCTCCATCTTAGCCGAGTCATATCTGCTGGCCATGCTTGGATCTACAATCTCCTCAATATTAATCCACGACTCCCTTGAAGCTTCACCATCAGCATGCATGATCTTCTCCCTCACCAGCGTGACCAATCTAGTATGCTCTTTCGCCCCTCCGCCACCAGAGCTATGCCGCGTACCTGTGGGGCTCTTTCCGGTAACCATTTCCAGCACCAAAATCCCATAGCTATAGACATCAACTTTAGAGGTGATGGGAAGATTATAAACCCATTCAGGAGCCATATAACCTCTAGTTCCTCTCATCTTTGAGAAGCTTGAATGATCATGCTCACCTCTATTCAGTAGTTTAGACAGACCAAAATCTGCTACCTTTGATTGATAGTTGGAGTCCAAGAGTATGTTATGAGGCTTTACATCACAATGTAAAACCCACTCTAGACACTCTTCATGCAAATAAGCTAGGCCTTTCGCTGTGCCCACCGCAATATCAAACCTCTTTTTCCAATCAAGTTCGTTAGAAGTAAGTTTTTCTGCTAAGGATCCATGCTCCATGTACTCGTACACCAGAAGCCTATGCTTTCCCTCTGCGCAGTAGCCCCAGATGTCTATCAAGTTCATGTGGTTAAGCCTCCCAATGGTATTTACTTCTGCTAGGAATTCGGCTTCTCCTTGGTTAGCTTCGTCGAGTCTTTTGATTGCTGCAACTCGCTTATCAGGCAGTATACCTTTGTATACTACGCCACCCCCTCCACGTCCAATCACTTCAACGAATCCCCTTGTGGCCTTTTTCAGCTCAGAAAACTTGAATCGCTTGAATCTAGACATCAGGAGGTATCCTTCTGCAACTGGGTCGGAATTCTTACTGCTCATGAACAAGGAGAAGAACACCAGAAAAATGCAGGTTACCTCTAGGCCTCCCACTGCAGTAGCAAACCAAAGCAAAAAATTCAGTGTCTTATTTTCATACTTTCCACTAAGTTCGGCTATGCAATCCAACCTTGATTCGGCGGCATCCAGCGTCCTGTTATAGACAAAACCAGCTTTGGGTACTTTTAAATAAAAGTCGCCCTCAAAATTTGGTGCAAGTTGTCCATTAAATAACTCTTTCTTGAGGTAACATAAATAGCCACCGTACTCGGCTGCGCTAAATTTAAATTGGAAACCTTTGCAACCACACGTCGTCAGGCATTCGATTTTACAGTGTTGTAAGGTCACATTAGGCTGGAACTCTAGATCATAGCCATAGAACTCAACATGAGAAAGTTGGACAAAACTAGAGAGCTTTTCATGACTCTGATTGCAAGGGAGATAGAAGTCTGCTTCACACCCAAAAGACCAATCAGTTGGATCTTTCATCTTGAATCCCTGCAAGCAAGAGCATCTCCTGCCGGAAGCATGATCATAACTACAAACACTATTGGGCCCACATATGCCATGAATCGTGCATGGATCCGACACCGCTTGCCATGTGACAACCCAATCCCACCCTTCATTCATTGCTTCCAGGCTGTACAATCGAAGGTTACCATCACGATCAAGAGTTAATCTTCTGTGAGTTTTCACACCAAAATCTGTAGCTAGGATCACCAAATGATCAGATGACCAGAAATAGCCCGACTCGTTCAGTACTGCAGCTCTACTAGAGTTGTACATAGACCTTCCGGCTAGTCCAGGATCACTAAGCCATGGGTCAGGCCAGTAGAGACTGGATACAACAGGACCTTGGTATAACAGTCGAAGGACATTATCGTTGTCAAAAAATAGCTTATAGTAGCCAGAAGAATAGTCTACTTTGCTTGATTTTGATACAAGGGTTGAATACCTGGTTAGTGTTTGTTGTGGAAGAAGAGTATCTGTTGGTGAATCAAAGCTCTGCCAGATGACACCACTCTGAGAATGATTTAGAACAAGATTTCCGGTGTTTTGGAGCTGTAGTTGAAATTTCGAGGACTCCAAAGGGGTCGAGGGTGCTGTTCTGGTGGCCCAAACGGTTATACCGACAGAGTTTGTTAGGCGAAGCTTGCCATCTTTCGAAAGCGAAAGCTGCGAACCTGTTCCATCAACCGGATCATCTCGGTTTGCCATCCAAACAACGGTCGGAGCTGAGGACCTTGTCAACCATATGGCAAAGCAGAAAGCGTTTTCACGGACCGGGAAAAATCCCGCAGAGAAATCACCATTGAGAGAAACCAGTTTGTCGCTTGGGTTCTCAACAGATAAAGATGAGCCTCTGAGAACGTCAAATGTTTTTGATGATGAAGATAGGAGAGGAGTTTGGATGAGCAAAAGAAGAAGGAAGAAAATTGAGATATCCATGATGAGAATGCAAGAGGGTTACATAGTCGAGATCATCTTTCTACTTTCTGAGTCTTTATCTACGGTACTGATAGATGCATATATACAGGGGAAGAATGCAAATGTTCGCCATTTGTTTTCCCAGCCCACTTATTAATAAACTAAAACGAACGTTTGCAAGACCATTCCTCAGACAAAGACTATCGGTGAGAAATTAAACCACCGGATGTCCCTGTTTTATTATTGTACGTCAGTGTTGATTTTTCAAACTCAATGGAGATTTTCAGAGTGTTGACGTGTCTTTTTCATAATTTATAACGTCATTATTTAGACAAGAAAGAAGTCGATTGAAATCTTATCTCTATATACCAAACTTCAAGCTTGGAAGATTTTCTGATTAATGTCATGATCATGTAGTCAAAGTACAGCTTAAAACCTAATTATATATGGCCTTGCTTGATGGTACTGCAAGTTTACGTTGACTCTCGCTAGCTAGCTTAGGGTTATCTGATTAATGTTAATGTTATGGACAAGTACTTTTAAATGTATAAATTTATTTTACAAAAAAGTTAATTCCACTATAAAAAGAAATTGATTTTTTTTTATTATTATTTTTACAGTGAAGTCTATTCTTTTTATAAAAATTCTGTTTAAAACTTGTAAATCTTATATATATCGTTATTCTCTTTTAAAACATACTGATAAGACTTAATTTTCTAAGCAGGCTTCAAAAATATATCTATATATATATATTATTTTCAATGTCTTTTCATATATCTGCTTATACTATATAAAAAAATTTCAAAATATATACACAAAATGTATATTCATCGACTAGCTTTAAATTTTTTTTTTCTTTTATATCTTTCCCTCCATGATTTCTCTCATTCCTTTTAAATTCTACTAAAAATATTAAGGACGATGCTTAATCATGCACTGCTTGAAGAAATCGTCGAACAAAATCTACATCGCACATCAGCATCGGCATCGACATCGACATCAACTGTTGATATGAAAAACATAATTAAAGTTGATGATGTTGCTGGCTTCCTCAAATCATTACAACCAATGATGGTACATCTCTACGGTCTTCTTTATCTTTTTTTATCTTTATATATATTGCCTAATAAAAATACTGCACATGCATTTTCAAAATAAATATAACATTCTCCTAAGGCTACATACTATTTACAACCATTTAAGAACATATATCTGTTCAAAATTTAATGCAGAAGGCAAGATTTTGGATTAAAGCAACCATCTGTGTGGTTGATCTCCATCAAATATTCTTCTACATGTCCTGCATTGGATGTAAGAAAGGGACAGGATATGAACAAAATGAAAAATTCATGTGTTACCATTGCAAGTATATGAGTAATGCACAACCATGGTATATATGTTATATTCATATTTTACATCACAAATATAGTTTGTTTAATCAATTTTATGTTATATTCAAATTATTATTTAATCATTTAGACTCAAAAATATAGTTTGTTTATACAGCTGTCGAGCCTATATCGACCTTGACGATGGTAGTGGACGACTGGGGGCTATCATTTTTGGTGAAATCGCAGAAGAAGCTTTAGGTTGTACAGCAATCGAACTAATGGAACACACAGGAGAGGTAACCAACTTTTCACGCAATAACTATCTTTTTAACACGTAGAAATCAATCTTATTTTTCGGGGTAGATTTGTCTTTTTCTAAACTAGAAAAATTTTAAAACAAATGTTAGAACTTGGAAATTTATAATTCCCTATTGTTTAAATTCTATTACAGATTTCCTTCTGGTGCTTCAATTGAGGATTTGTTTATATAACATGTGTATTTTTCTATGGTATTTTGGAATGCTTATGGTAAATTAAAAACATTATAGCGTCTTCTACAAGGATTTTCTTGGAGGATTTTCGTGATGGAAGTATTTTCATTTCAACGATGGGTCCAAACAACTATTTTTTCTTTGACCACACAATCTCCAAACTTCTTTCTTAGCATTCTCAAATGTAAAAATTTGTTTAATGTTTGGTTCTTTTCTCTTTGGTAGTTGACAAAATGTGAGATTGATACTAAAAAGTTGTAAGTGCTAAAAATAACTTCCAAACATAGAAACTTGGCCAATAAGTGGTCTGGGGTCCTCAAGTATCGAGAGTAAATACATTTATATAATAGGAAGAGAGCCAAAGGCAATTTGGTTGAGAAAGAAGAAGCCATGTTTGCAAATGAATTGTACTGTACGTGTTATGCTTTGGGTTCCGACCGAAGGGAAATGGAAATTAAGAAGAGAAAGTAATGTTTTTCTGAGAGGGAGTTAATGGAGAAGGGCATGTATATATAGGTGAAAGTTTTAGACAATACATGAGCCAAAACAGTATCTATGGACCATGCCACTTTCAGAGAAGTCACAGCCAAAACAGACAATACTGCACCCTTCACGTTGAAAGTCTCGATCAATGAATTGTTATTAATTTGTCCATTCCCTCCCTCATTTGGTTCTAGATCTTCTATGCATGGGCACCAAACATTAATAATAAATAATCACATATAAAAAATTAAATTTTATAATCGTTTGACTTGTCATATGACATGTGTATTTTTCTATAGTGATTTTCACATTTGTATTCTTAAATGTCATCACATTTATATTGTTATTTTCGTGATTTTCGTCTGTTTGTTCTAATGTTTCAAACTCATAAATTTGTATTGCACACTCCTTTATTCTTCCTGTAGCTATAATGATGTTAAATATTTAGAATATATGTAATTGCTATATCCAAACCATACCTGCCAAGATCTTACCTTGATCATAAGGGATTACAAAAGAGTGAAATCTGATAAATTTTAATGAACATACACTAGAAGTGGGCAAGAGCTACTATTAGCAAAAAACTAGATTTATATTTGTTCACCATACTTTATATATTCTATATTAACATGCATCTAAATCTTTGATAATCATGCTTAAACTCTAAATTCATTTCATGCAGGAACATTTACCGTATATTCAAAATATTGCAAAATTATGTTCAAGCAAAAAGTGGATCATACAATTGGGTGCAGATTTAGATCAACTCCAAAAACAGCGCCACAAAAACTTCAATGTTCTCTCCATAAGTGCTGTGAATGAGGAGAGCACACCACCTCTGAATACATAACCCCCAAACTTTACTTTCAGTAACAAAAAAAAAAATTATGTAATATTCAGTCGTTTAAAAAACAAACTGTAATTTGAATTAGTTTATCTTCCAAACTTGCTAGAACTTATAGTTTATTTAAACTTATTGTTATTTAAATTAGTAGTTTCTAATTAGTAAAATCTATATTATTCTCATAAATCTTATCATTAAATTCTCTTCTTTTATACTAGATGTTTATATTTTAGAATAATTTAATACAGGGCAAACGTGCCTCGCACGTAACTTCACCGCTAGTATATATATATATATATAATATATGGAGCTGAGTCCTCTTCATCGTGTCTAGCAAGCCGGCAAGGAGTGATTTTTTATTGGGTGCGGCTACTATGCGGCTCCATGTTGACCACTGGGCGTACTGCCAAATGTTTTTTTTTATAATATTTTTTAAAAAAATATATATAAATATATTTAAAATTATTTTTTTAATCATTAAAAAAAAAAAAAAAGACGACTAGCGGTCAAATAGAGTGGATAAAGTGAAGAGGCAAAATAGTGTTTCTCTTTTTTATTAAGTGTTGTAGGGTATGCTACCAAATAAATTGCATTTTATTAGATGGGGCGCCGGTTGAAACAAACGTATATATTATGCCATACACAGTGTTTATTGGATTTTCTTAGCCAATATCAATAATGACAGCTAAGTTTTAGACTGCGCTGCTTGACCATTATATATATATATATATAATTGTTTAATTAAGGACTCTAGAGGATTTTATTTATTTAATTTTTTTTTCTTTTTCTCATATAATTAAGTATTTGAATTGTTCAATGCGGGAGTTTATATTGATCAATCATTAGTTCCAAATTTATACAAATTATATGTATTCTGGAAATTAGTTGGAGTACTACTGTTTTCGATCGTAATCTACAATTGATTTTTGGTTCATTTATATATATATATATATATATATATATATATATATATATTGGCTCCTGGAATAAATAAATAAAAATATAGCATATATCAGATGATCGATCAAATTGCATGGCAGTGTGGGTGCCCGGCCAACCTAGATATTTTATAAAAGAGCAATGCTAGATACAGTCCTCATTTGGAGACTGTAATACAAGCCTAGATTATTTTAATTTTAAAATTTTTTAAAATTATAAAATTATCATTCCTAAAATTATGTTTTCTCTCATTTTATAATGTGTCTGCACATGCAGTTCTCACTTGAGGACTATAAATAGAATTTTTCTTTACGAAAATACTCCTAATTTAAAATATAATTATATAAAATGTTGTAAAAAAATTTATGTGTAAATCATTTTCCGTATAAGATTGAAGAAAAATGAAACTTCTTAAATATTCGTATTGTTATTCTTCTTACGCATGGATTCAAATATTTGAATGACGTTATAATTAATGAATAACGAAAACGAATTATTTTTTGGGTCAATTGTTGAATAACGAAAACGACCTATTTTGGTATACATATGGTTGGATGTTTCGATACCCCCAAACTTTATTCTGAAATATTAATTACGTTCAATATTTAGTTAATACATGATGTAGTCCAATGCGTGGCCGGCCGTTATATGCTCATTGGTCATGATGACAAAACCAAGCTCGCTGTGGAAGATATTACGTTCGATTTAATAGCGACGAGAATGGATATTTCCGGTGATTTTTCAGTGTTTACGACAAAATTCAGCACTGAGAAAAGTCTTATTTCTTGTAGTGTTTGTACCAATTCATCTCATATCATGATCAATATTCCTCGTATTATTTAAATTTTACAGATTAAATTATATATATATATATATCATGACATAGATGACAAGTAGTACAAAGACCTTTAAATAAAATTATTCTACAAAATAATAATAGTATTAAAATAAAATAAATCTGGGCCATCAATATTGCCATATTTTATATATCTACTTCCCTTCTTGTTAAATTCCAATAAAATAGACCAAGCTGGAGTGGCGGAACCAACAATTGTGTTGAGGAGAGGCCAATTTTTCTATTGTGTGATATATTTATGTAAAGAGTAATATTGTTAAAGGTGTGCAAGTTATACGCACTCTTTTTGAAAAATAAAATAATTTTTTTTATGTGAGTTTTAGATTTATCTATTTTTTCAAATAGAGTGGGCAGGACTTGCACATAATTCTAGGACTACAATCATCATTTTTCTTGTGTAAATTGAAAAGATATTGAAAAATCATAACAACATAACTATAAACTATTTTTTATATAGATCATTGACCTTAAATAATTTTTCTTATATTTTTACTTTATTTTCTATATTAAAAAACCTAATATTGGGATCCATATTAATAAATTTATTATTTCTTCTAAACTTAGTTTTAATTTTAATTTTAAAGAAATCACATTCTTAAAAATAGATAATATATAGAAATAAAATAAAATTTTGGTACTATAAAAAATTTTAAAAAGCATATGGAATTATAAATTTATTTGGGGGGAGAATTATGTATAAAATCTAGTATTATATGATTTCAAGAAGTTTTGGGGGGCCCTTAGTACAACGTGGGTCCGCCACCGCCTAGCTGTTACGTACCTCACACTAGCTTCAAAGCACAATACGTTTTGTGACAATATTATTACCAGGTAAATTAACAATACATATAACTTTTGTTTCGTAAAAGTATAACTTTAATTTGGATGCATTTTGGAGGAATGCATCTATTGCTAGACATATAGCAATATATAAAATGAGATCACATAAAAATATTTCAAAAACTTTCACAATTTTTTTTTAAATATCACTCAAATTATAAAAATTACTTTTCAACTTTTTCCTTAGTATGCCAGGTGTTGGGAATTTAGACCTCCTAAATTCACCCCCCTAGGATCCACCTTTTGGTGAAATATGAAGTAAAACAGAGAAATAATAACAACACAAGAATTTACGTGGAAACTCCCAAAATAGGAGAAAAAACCACCAGACCCAGAGAAGAAAATACACTATGTGAAAAATTATTACAATCACACAATTTTTCTCCTCACCCCAAATGACACCCACAAAGCTTCCCCACTAGCAAAACTTTAACTCTCACCTCTTTCCCTTTTACAAGAAAAGGCTAATAGAGGATTTTTACTAGAGTCACAAGTTGCTAAATAAGCTTATGACTTGGTGTATTTAACTAAGAGGCTAGGCCCTCTTATTTATAGGCATGGGCCTTGGCTCCCTTTACAAATCCCATCGGTGTGGGATTCCAAAGGAGCACAAACCCAACAATCTCCACCTTGCGACTTTGGCTGATCCCACAGCCACGCTCCACCGCAATGAAGATCTTCATAGCTTCTGCTATCATGCTCCACCATAAAAGCATACCCACTCAGAATAAACCAATTCCAAGCATTTCAATTTCGGCTCATGTCGAAAAATAACCTTGCTGAAAAATTATGGTGCAACTTCCACGTTTGGCTTTCCTGGAAGTTCATCAGCCATCGACATAAATATCCACCACACCCTACATTAATGCCAAACCAATGCTTGTGTGCAAATTTGTGGACCCGCTAACATTAACACATCCTCTATCATGACAACTTTGGGAATTAATGGCATGCCATGAGGATGTACATGTCCCTTTAACAGACATCGTCTTCCATGGAGAGGGACACAACGTTAGTTTCATTATCAGTATCTCCATTTACTGACTTGGAGCCACTTGCCGAACCTGCTCCTGTTCTTGGACAATTTTTCTTGACGTGTCCAGATTGTCCACACCCCCAGCAGACTACTTTCATCTTCATGGAGTTCTTCTTCTTCCCATTACCAGCTACTACCATTGCTAAGTTCACAGGTGGACCATTTCTTCCACCACCTAGTCTTCTCTCTTCAGAAAAGAGTTTACTGGTAACCTCTGAAAAAATTATTTTCTCCTTCCCATGTATCAAAATAGGCTTCATATGCTCATAGGAAGATGGAAGAGACCAGATGAGCCTCAAGGCTTGATCCTCATCATCAATTTTAACTCCAATAGATTCTAGCTCAGAGACAATACCATTGAGAACACTTAAATGATCTGAAATAGTCGTACCTTCACTCATATGCAGTGTATGAAACTGCTCCTTTAGGTACACCCGATTTGAGACGCCTTTTGTCTGATACAACTCTTCTAGCTTTTCCCAGAGTTTCTTTGCCGTAGATATACCATGTATATTTGCAAGAACATTCTTGGCCAAGCACAGACGTATCGCACTTGCTGCTCTCAAATCCAGATCTTCCCAATCTTCATCGCTCATTACAGATCTGCTCTTTGTTTGATCAGTCACGCTAGTATCACTGCTGACTTCAGGGGTTGGTCTGCCTTTCAATGCCTTGTGTAATCCTGATTGAATCAAAACATCCTTGACTTGAACTTGCCACAAGCCAAAATTGATTCTCCCATCAAATTTCTCCACCTCATATCTGATAGAATTTGAAATCTTACTTCCTGACATTGCCTCGATGAATTTTACCGTAGAAATGAATAGTACTCACTAAGTAAGTTCCCAGGAAAGATTATAATCTTTCCTAGACAGAACTTCAAGGTTCCCAGGAAAGATTGGAGGGTCACACTGGACCACTTAAATACCAATCTCCTAGACAGAACCTCCTTAGACTGTACGTATCCACACTACCACACCAAAGCTCCACCCACCAAAAAGAACCTAGTGGCTCTGATACCACTTGTTGGGAATTTAGACCTCCTAAATTCACCCCCCTAGGATCCACCCTTTGGTGAAATATGAAGTAAAACAGAGAAATAATAACAACACAAGAATTTACGTGGAAACTCCCAAAATAGGAGAAAAAACCACCAGACCCAGAGAAGAAAATACACTATGTGAAAAATTATTACAATCACACAATTTTTCTCCTCACCCCAAATGACACCCACAAAGCTTCCCCACTAGTAAAACTTTAACTCTCACCTCTTTCCCTTTTACAAGAAAAGGCTAATAGAGGATTTTTACTAGAGTCACAAGTTGCTAAATAAGCTTATGACTTGGTGTATTTAACTAAGAGGCTAGGCCCTCTTATTTATAGGCATGGGCCTTGGCTCCCTTTACAAATCCCATCGGTGTGGGATTCCAAAGGAGCACAAACCCAACACCAGGAAATATGCCGCATTTATATATCAGGAAATTAAGCTTATGCTTCAAGCTTATCTAAGAAAATAGATAAAAGTCGTCATTTCTATTTGTCAGAATTTGGTAAAGATGCTACTTGTCAGATTTAATAGTCAGATGAGAAGATATAAAAAATATGTGAATATTAATAAAATAGTTTGAGAATAAGAATAAAATTATTTGTGAGTAGTAGTGAAATAGTTTGGATTAATTAGAGAGAAAAAGTTAAATAAAAATATTATAAAATTAAATCTTTGTTATAATAAAAAAAATTTTAAATATTATTTTTATTTTAAAATTTAAAAAAATTGAATAGTTTTTTATATGAGAGTTTAAAAATTTTATAATACTTAGATGAAAAAATATAAAAGAGAAATTGAAAAGTGATGCTTAGGGTCTATTGTGGTGGAATTAACTTGTGGTGCTTCAAGGGACCAAAATTACTCTACTATTTTGGAACCTAGCTAGTTAATTTACTACAAGATTTAACCACGACTAATGGAATTAGGATAGGGTTGGAGGATTGTGGCTCAAAACTCTTAAAGGGGCGACATTTATTTATTTATTGGTCCCTCAGTTGACTTATACTTTTCCTCTTCCGTTACACCTCGTTCTTCCATGAATAAATATGAAAGTTACTTTTAGAAATTTCGAGGATCGAGCCAGTGTGTTATTACTGATCTTGACTAAATTATTTTCTTAACGAAGCACTAAATATAAAGATTCTTCGTAATAAATAAAGTCATTTTATATTAAAATATTAAAATTATAAAACAGAGCATGGAAGCATTTATATACTAAAAAAATTTCAAACTTTGTACTGTAAAAACAATGACTTAAAATTTTTGTATACGATTTAAGCTTCTGTCTCGCTTTCATGGGCCAAGTCTCGTCCAATAATTCGATCTTCATAAATATTCTCACTTGTGATGGTTTAAAAACATAAAAAAAACTAAAATAAGTTGTAGACTTGATAAAAAAACTCATCATAACGTAAACACACTCAATATAATGTTTTTTATAAAACATTTCATGTGTGAGAGTAAAATCATGATCATTCATATATATGCTTATAACATGCATGACTTATCTTATTAGCCCACACACTCAACTATATATGCAAGGTTGTGCACCAGCCCCACATCCAGTAACTACAAGGGGAATAGCTCATAGTATCCTAGCATACTATAGTAGACCACGCTTAGGTTCATGGCTTGTACATCCACTCATAAAATCGCATTAGTACCATGCATCAAAATGACCATTTTATTAATTGTTCTAAGCTTATCTTATACTTGAACTTATGAAAGCTTATGTGTCTTATACAACATAAGATGAATGAGATGCATAATACGTACATAACTATGAAATGTGGAATGAAACGTGATCATGAATTATAAAGAATGACGTGCTTGAAGATATCATAACATGCATTGTACATAAATATTGGCTTCCAAAGAACTGTTGAACATAAATATTGGCTTCTAAAGAACTAACATTAATAGTAATATATATAATTAGCTAACGTGTGTTAATCTTAATTTATGATCAATCTACTTATCTTAGAGTATTGTCATTGGATTAACCATCTTAATCTTCAAAATTTGACTAATATGTAACTTTTTTGCTTTTAGCTAATCACTCAAAACTTGAAATCTACATTGGATTATCCATCACCCTCTCTATAATAATAAAATATTATTCTTTTTATTATTTATATTTCTTTAATTATTTTTTTATTTTTTAAATACTTTTTATTTTTTATTTTAATAATCTCTAATAGCCTCCAACAATCATATTCATTTTCATTAATTGAATCCAACAATCTATAAAATTAGCATCTCTAGTTGGCAATTTCAATTTTGTAGATGTTAACAAAAAAAAAAATTATTATGCACATTCACAATCCCATATGCAGTCAACTAGAGAAACAGTTTTGAATGCACAATCATTTTTTGTGCATCCAAAAAGTACCTACTAGTTTTTGGACATTCACAATGCTAATGTTCACTGCATGCCATTATTTCCAAATAATTTTTATGCACATTCACAAACCCAAATGCATAAACCACATGATCACATCCTATAATGCCAGCATATAGATTAACCTTGATGGTATAAAAAAAAGAATAAAAAAAGGAATTTCCAACATATAGCAACCCAAAATGATCAACATATTCCAACATATGCAATCCCATCAGAAGCACATAGTTTTGACAAGCATATGGCAGTTCCAACAGAACAAGTGCAGTCCCTATGCAAGCATCCCAACTTTAGTTTTTGCTCTAATATTTCCTAGTCTTACAGCAGAATGTAGTTGCTGCCCACAATCACAAACACTCATTCAAAATAATAAAAAAAAAAAATCTCAAAATAGCATTGGTAATAATTGTTGCCTAACCACATGTATTTCAACCACATATGGCTGCCCAGCTACTCAAACCAATTGTAAAGTATTTAATTACAATATTAAGTGGATAAGAACGACTCCAAAACATTGCACCAGCAAAAGGTTACACATCTTCAAAAGGTTGAGATGGAAATAGATATGGACATAAAAATTGCTTCCGTGAATCCTTAAAAATCTCTTCCTAGATATTCAAGAAATACTCTTGCTGAATTCCATTCAATCTTTATCTTTCTCTCCACCATTAATTCAGCCCTATTAGAATGAAAATTGATGACCGCTTGTCATCTCTCCACCATGCATATGGCTTTGTCATTTCTCATGCGAGTTAAGATGTCAACAAATTCAACATCGGAAACTTCTCTAGCCTTCCTCTTTCTTTCCTTTTCTTTCTCAACCTTCTTGCCTAGAGTTCTCCCAGAAATGACACCTACATTGTCATCTATTGTGTCGCCTCCTAGTGGAGTCGATTCCGCACTTGTTAGGCATTTCCCATGTGGTTTCCTTCTTATTGACAACATGGATATATGTTGTTACCATTTTAGTTTGTGTCTCAATAGACACCAAGAATGTTCCATGGTGTAAATGGCCTTCTCAGTCTCTCTATACATGATTTTTGGCTTTTTTTTTATCTAAATATGCCAAGTAGTGAGAATGTGAGAAGAGAATTTCAGCAACAAATTTTAGAATTGATGCAGTTAGAAACTCATACCTTGTCCTACTCTGTCTCACCACTTGGATGCTGTAACACTCGGGTCCAGCACCAAGTCTGCTTTCTAAAAT
Source organism: Juglans regia (assembly GCF_001411555.2). Classification (NCBI taxonomy): domain Eukaryota; kingdom Viridiplantae; phylum Streptophyta; class Magnoliopsida; order Fagales; family Juglandaceae; genus Juglans; species Juglans regia. The sequence continues at coordinate 27,270,611 of NC_049908.1, forward strand.
TTTTTGGGGTGTATACGTATGAAAAGCCTATTTGGAATTAATGAGTAATTTTTGGACTAGACTACGGGCCCAATTTTTATTTTGACGGATCCTGATTTTTTTATTTGGGCTTGCTAATTAAGTTAAAATCATTAAACAGTTTTAGATTAGTTGGAATTTTTTTATGTGCCAAGAAATTTGTGGGACAGATTGGATTATTTTAGAGGTTGAATCGAGGGCCAAAATTCAACGAAAAATCTTATGCCACACACGTCTCCCATTTCCACTAGGATTATTATTTTAGAGTTTTCTTTCATTTCAGATTCCTAACCAATACCAACTGTTATACCCACGACTCCGCACTCATGCATGTCTCTCCTCTAGGTTCCAACTACCTATATATACATATACACGCAAGTAGAGCCATGTTTAGTGCCCTCATTTATGTAGAAAAAGGAAAAGAAAAAGAAACCAAGCAACTGCTAGGGTTGCCGTAGCCTGAGTTACAATGAAACACCTCCTCCACATAGCTGCCGCTAGCCTACAACACCTCCATAAACCACTCAGTCTCCACCTCAAAACACAACAGCCCTGAACGGAAACCATCCAATGTGCTAAGATCCCCTCGCAGGACTGAAGCTTCTAGGCCCACAACTTAAACCTCTGCCCCACAGCTGCCATCGTGACACTTTCTCTACAGACCACTACCCACCATGAAAGGCTCTATTCTACCACACGAAAATAGAGCAAGCATCGTCCACCGTGAGCCATAACACTGCTGCCTAGTTACTCAACTTCGAAACCACGACAAAACAAGTAGGAATCACTTGGAAGAGCCACAAGAAACGCCAACCATGCCACCCTAGATCCGTCGTTCCCCTCTTGGAAAGCCACGCCAATGCACTGCACTGCCTTTCTCTCTATCTCCGTGCTCACCCTCTCTCTCTCTCTCTCTCACATCAATTTTTATCTCCCTCCCACGGTGCCCTGCCGCCGTTCCCAACCACCTTGTCATCGTTTCATTGTTGCCTCCCTCTCTCTCTCGTTAAAAATATTTTCCTCTCGACATCAAGCTTTTCTCTAGTTTGCATCTTTCTACAAAAACGTATGTTGCTTTGTACAATAGCTTTTAGGTTTTAAGCCTAATAGACATTAATATTTACAAAGATTGACATTAAGCCCTATTGTGATGTGATTTTCCGTAAACCACCTGAAGATTTCTTTGTTATTGCCCTTAATAGGTAAGTCTTAGGAGAATACTTATTTGAATTGGGCTAAGCTTTGATTTTCTTAAATTGGATATGTATTTTAAGTTGGGCTTGGTGTTAAATAGATTTGCAATTGAGTTGGACTTATGCCAAGTGAATATTAAGTGGGGATGTAATTTTCATGGGCTTAGTTTTAATTGACTAAATATGTTAGCCATACATTTTATTTTACAGAAATAATTTAGAGTTTAATGTATTAGTCCAAAACATTTAGTGGATATAGATTAAATTGGGAAGTGAAGATATTTTAGGGTTGCGAGAGTTTTTAGATATTTTAAGAAGAAAAAAAAGGTTATTTTAGTATTCAAGACTTGAATGTCAAATTATGAGTTTAATTAGAGATTTAAGTTACGTATTTATTTTATAGGTAAGGATTGATATTCGTTTGGCACTATTGTGGAAAAATTCAGAAAAGTTAAGAAGTTTAGGTAAATGAGGTTTCTATGGTAGACTTTGCATCAAAGAAATGAACTAAAGTCAATTTTGAAAAATATGCATGTTTACTTACGAAAAGAAATTTGAAACAACCTGAAGTATTTGTCTGGCATTACTCATGAAATTCTATATAAGAATAAGTATTTTCTGGCATAACTGGTGTAGACATGAGCTATTTTGGCATTTTGTTTCTGAATTGTGCAAAAGAAAGCGAATATGAAAATTTGTGCATAAATTATATTTTTGTGATCTAATTCCATTTTGTTTCTGATTTCTTAAACCTCTAGCATGACATTATGTTTCTGTTCAATTCTGACCTTACCAAGGGTGTGATGCTTCAGTTATGCTATGCCAAAGGAATTTTGAATAAGAATATTTTTGAATTTTCGCTCTGAATTTTTGGTAACATATTCTGATTCTACATTTTGAAAATATCAATATTTTGTTCTGCATTCTAAACTCTGTAAATGTTCATGTTTACATACTAGTATATATTCTTTACTTACTGAATTGTTGATAACTTACACCTTATCTCCACAATATTTTTCAGATGATTTTGATGCTTCAGTTGGAAGTCAAGAGTAGGAAGTGTTAGCAAGGTTTGATGGTAGTAGAAGAATAAGTGCAAATGGTACAAATCATTATTGGAGAGTTTTATTTAGTAGATTTATTATTTTATGTTATTTTGTATTCTGAGTCATGGATATTTTCGAGTCTTTGTGGAGATTTTAATTTATTTCGTTGAAGTATTTCTTTTGCATTCATATGGAGAAACATAGATATTTGTGTTTAACAAATAAGTTAATATTTTATGGAGTCTATGGGTTATTTATAAATTTGTTATTGGAGATCATTTTAGGTAACATGAGCTAATTCTCCAGACCTTCAGAACCAAGGCGTTATAAATGGTATCAGAGACAGATTTGAGATTGTGCAAACTATTATATTTGAGGTTTTTGGATATTTGTGGGCTTGAGAAAATAATTTTCAGATTTGAGGTGTAGACATTTGTAGACTGTAAGAGATGATTCTATTTGTATTTATGGTTTTAGGATCCGGCAAGCTTTTGGGAATAGGTTCTTGAAAATTTGAGGTCTTAAATTGTGTGGATTTTAAGAATTGATCTAATTTAGTGCTTAGCTTCAGATCTAGTAGGAAAGTTTGCTTGAGGTCAAATTTAAGAATAATTGAGGTAAAATTTTGCACGTAGACTTTAAGCAAAACGGTTTGGTGTAAATGGAATAAACTATCAAGTATGTTTACTTTAAGCCAGTTTATTATATGAGAAAAAAAAATGAGTACGACAATAAATTGTTGTTTTGTGATATATAGATTATATATTTGGTAATTACAATTATGCTTAGTTTATAATTTTAATATTCCCTTTGAAACGTTTAACCAAGTATGAGTCTTCCAAGATGGCAGCTGGTCGCCGTGTTCAAAATCTTTGGGACTTGAATGCGAGAAATGATGAGGGCGAATGCAGCATAGAGCAGTTCAACCGGATGCATCCTCCCACTTTTGTTGGGCGTGGAGACCCAATCTTGGCTGAGGATTGGATTTAAAATATTGAGGAGATACTTCGTGTCTTGAATTGTACTGATGAACAGAAAATATTGTACTCCACCTTCAAGTTGAGTACAATAGGATTTATAAGGAGGGTTGAAAAATATGATTTATGAGCGAGTGGTGGGCTTTCAAATTCAAAGTTTCTCAGAGTTAGTGAATAAGGCCACAGTATTTGAATGAAGCCTCAAGAGAAGTGCAGAATTTCAAGATCAGAGGAAGATCCTTGAGAGGAAGAGAACTACCCCACAAGGATCATCCTCTAGTATGGATCAAGGGTTGTGGAAGAAGATAAACGAAGGAGCAGCTCAGGTCAAAGGTAAACACAAGGAAATCAACCAAATGACCTCTATAAGTTTTGTAATCGTGCACACATAGGAGAGTGCAGAAGAGAGGTGGTGTCGTGTTTTCGATGCGGTAAGACCAAACACCTCATCAGGGAATGCCCATTACTATAGGGAGACAATATGAAGCCCAACCCACCTCTAGGTCCCCAACAGACGATACATGGAAATAATTTGCGTATAATGGGACCAGCTCGAGTATTTGCACTAACACCTAGGGATGCTGAGGACGACAACGATGCAGTCACAGGTACTCAACTCCTTTTCTACTAGAAAGCAATTGTTTTAGTTTAGTGGTATTAATCATTCTTGCATTTTAATAGAATTTTAATAAAAGCAAAGGACGACATAGAACACATAGGAATGTACAAGAGTGTGTAGTCTATAATTATATGCCAAGTAAGAATTGCGCGAATAAGTGTTGATAGGGATTAGACCCAATAATTCATATCCATGAGACTCTAGTGGGTTGGTCAATGTGTATAATGGAAGCGTGAATTTTGGAAATATGATGGTCGATAGTACTTACTATTCACCTGTACAATTCAAGACATTAAGTATCTCCTCAATATCCTGCATCAAATCCTTAGCCAAGGTTCGGTCTCCATGCCCATCAAAAGTGGGAGGGTGCATCTGGTTGAACAGCTCTACGGTGCATTCGTAGAGCATCCATAGACCCAATAATTCAACCATCATATTTCCAAAATTCACACTTCCATTATACACATTGTGCAACCCAACACCTAAGGCTAGAGTCTCATGGATATCAAGTTTTGGGTCTAATCCCTATCAATCCTTATTCGCGCAATTCTTACTTGGCTTCTAATTATAGACTACACACCCTTGTACATTCCTATATGTTCTGTGTCGTCCTTTGCACATAGTAAAATTCTATTAAAATGCAAGAATGATTAATACTACTAAACTAAAACAATTGCATTCCAGTAGAAAAGGAGTAGAGTACCTGTGACCGCATCGTTGTCATCCTCAATATCCCCAGGTGCCAGTGCAAACACTCGAGCCGGTCCCATTCTATGCTGATTATTTTCCTGCATAGTCTGTTGGGGACCTAGAGGTGGGTTGGGCTTCTTGTTGTCTCTGATTAGTAATAGACATTCCCTGATGAGGTGTCCAATCTTACTGCATCGAAAACATGACCCCACCTACCTTTCACACTCTCCTGTGTGTGCACGATTACAAAACTTACAGAGGTCATCAGGTTAATTTCCTGTGTTTGCCTCTGACCTGAGTTGCTCCTTTTGTTTCTCTTCTTCCACGACCCTTGATCCATACTAGAGGACGATCCTTGTGGGGTAGTTCCCTTCCTCTGATCTTGAAGTTCTGCACTTCTCTTGAGGTTTCATTCAAATAATGTTGCCTTATTCACTAACTCTGGGAAACTTTGGATCTGAAAGCCCACCACTCGCTCATAAATCCTATTGTTCAACCCCTACTCATAAATATTATTATACTTAGCATGAAAGTGAAGTACAATACTTTATGTTCATCAGTACAATTCAAGACACAAAGTATCTCCTCAGTATCCGGAATCCAATCCTCAGCCAAGGTTGGGTCTCCATGCCCATCAAAAGTAGGAGGGTGCATCAGGTTGAACTACTCTACGATGCATCCACTCTCATCATTTCTTACATTCAAGTCCCCAAGATTTCGAACATGGCTATGGGCTACCATCCTAGAAGACTCATACTTGGTTAAACGTTTCAAAAGGAATATTAAAAATTATAAACTAAGCGTAAATGTAACTACCAATAAATCTATATATCATGAAACAACAATTTCTTGTCTTACTCTTTGTTTTTCTTTTTTTCTCATTTACTAAACTGACTTAAAGTAAACATACTCAATAGTTCATTCCATTTACACCAAACCATTTTGATTAAAGGATATGTCCAAAATTTTACCTCAATTACCCTTAAACTTGACCTCAAGGCAAACTTTCCTACTAGATCAGAAGTTAAGTACTAAATTAGATCAATTCTTAAAATCCACACAAACTAAGACCTCAAATTTCCAAGACCATTTTCTCAAAAGCTTGCCGGATTCTAAAACCTTAAATACAAATAGAATCATCTCTTACAGTCTACAAATGTCTGCACCTCAAATCTGAAAATTATTTCCTCAAGACCAGAAATATCTGAAACCTCAAATATTATAGTATGCAGAATCTCAAACCTATCTCTGATATCAAATGTAACGCCCTGGTCCCGGAGGTCCGAAGAGTTAGCTCATGTTACCTAAAATTATCTCCAATAACACATTTATAAATAACTCGGAGACCCCATAAAATATTAAATTATTAGTTCATACAAATATCCATGTTCCTCCATATGGACACAAAATAAATACCTCAACGAAATAAATTAAAATCTTCACAAAGATTAAAAAATATCCACAACTCAGAATACCAAATAACATAAAATAATAAATCTACTAAATAAAACTCTTCAATGATTATTTGTACCATTTGACACTTATTCCTCTACGACCAGCAAACTTTGCTGACACTTACTACTTTTTACTTCCAGCTGAGGTATCAAAATCATTTGAAAAATATTGTGGAGATAAGAGCTGAGTTATCAACAACTCAGTAAGTAAAGAACATATACTAGTATGTAAACATGAGCATTTACAGAGTTCAGAATGTAGAACAAAATATTGATATTTTCAAAATGCAGAATCAGAATAAGTTACCAAAAATATCAAAGCGAAAGTTCAAAAATATTCTTATTCAGAATTCCTTTGGCATAGCATGACGAAGCATCACATCATAACAGAATTTCATGTTTAACTCTCGTGGTAGGATTGTACAAACCCCGGTGGCCAACCAAACTAAAACAGAATGTGAAATCTTTCCCTTATTATTCTCAGAACCCCGAGTGTGCATACAGGAATGAACACGCAGAAAACTACTTTGGCTTTCAAAGTGGGTGCACTGGAAATAAAAAAGTTGGTAACAACTCAAACAAAGGCCACACTTTTAGACCCGTGGTAAGGTCAGAATGGACTAGAAACAAAATGTCATACCCGAGGTTTCAGAAATCACATCATATCATGTTAGTGTATAGAACATCTTCAGAACAGAACGAAATTAGATCACAAAAATATAATTTATGCACAAATTTTCATATTCGCTCTCTTTTGCACAATTCATAAACAAAATGCCAAAATAGCTCATGTCTACTCTAGTCATCCCAGAAAATACATTATTCTTATACAGAATTTCATGAGTAATGCCGAACAAATACTTGAGATTGTTTCAAAGTTCTTTTCATTACAAAACATGTATATTTTTCAAAATTAACCTTAGTTCTTTTTTTTTATTTAATGTCTAGCACATGAACCTCGTTTACTTGGACTTTTTAACTTTTTTGAAATTTTTCACAATAGTGTCGAACGAATATCAATCGTCACCTATAAAATAAACACTTAACTTATATCTCTAATTAAACCCATAATTTGACATTCGAGTCTAGAATACTAAAATAACATTTTTTAAAAAAAAAAAATCTAAAAACTCTCACAATCCTAAAATATCATTACTTCCCAATTTAATCTATGTCCACTAAATTTTTCGAACTAATACATTAAACTCTAAATTATTTCTATAAAATAAAATGTATGGCTAAAATATTTAGTCAATTAAAACTAAGCCCATGAAAATTACATCTTGATGAGTACCAAGATGGACCTAATCTTAATGATCATTTGCAAGTTCCAGATGGGCCAATTACAAGGTCAAGAACCAAGAAGATGAATGAGGCAATGCAAGGATTAGTGCAACCTACTTGAGACGAGCCTAGCAACAGCTGAATATTCAAGATGGGCTTGAGATACCAACTTAATATTCACTTGACATACAAACTCAATTGCAAATCTATTTAACACCAGGTCCAACTTAAAATACATATGCAATTTTAAAAAAATAAAGCCCAACCTAAGTCAAATAAGTATTCTGCCAAGACTTACCTATCAAGGGCAATAACGTAAGATCATTCAAAAGAAATCTTCAAGAACTTTACATAAAATCACATCACAAAAGGGCTTAATCGAAATCTTCATAAATATTCATGTCTATCAAGCTTAAAGCCTAAAAACTATTTTACAAAGCAACATACGTTTCTGGAGAAAGAAGAAAACCAGAGAAAAGCTTGACGTCGAGAGGAAAATATTTTTACCGAGAGAGAATGAGAGGCATCAACGAAACTATGACATGGTGGCTGGGAGCGACGGCAAAGCATCGTGGGAGGGAGAGGAAAAATGATGAGAGAGAGAGAGAGAGGGTCATGAGAGAGGGAGAGCACGGAGATGGAGAGAGAGGCAGTCCAATGCAACAACATGGCTTTCCGAGAGGGGAACGGCGAATCTGGGGTGGCACGGCCTGCATTTTTTGTGGCTCTTCTGGGTGGTTCCCACTTGTTTCGTCGTGGTTTTGAAGCTGAGCAACTAGGTCGCAGCATTGTGGCTCACGGTGGAGGATCCATGCTCTGTTTTCGTGTGGTAGAACATAGCCTTTTGTGGTGGTACAACTTGGTGGGTAGTGGTCTGCAGGGAGTGTCTCACGGTGGCAACGTGGTGGTTTGGGGCAGAGGTTTAAGTTGTGGGCCCAGCGGCTTCAGTCCTGTGAGGGGGATCTCGGCAATTTGGGTGGTTTCCGTTCAGGGCTGTTGTGCAATGAGGTGGAGACTGAGTGTGGGTTGATGGTTTGTGGAGGAGCAATAGGCTAGCAGCAGCAACGTGGAGGAGGTGTTTCACGGGAACTGGAACGTGGGTTGGTTTCTCTCTTCTTCTTTTTTCTATGTAAATAGAGGCATTAAACATGGCTCTACTTGTGTGTATATGTATATATAGGTAGTTGGAACTTAGAAGAGAGATTTACATGAGTGTGGAGTCATGGGTATAGCAGTTGGTATGGGTTAGGAATCTTAACAGAAAGAGAAATCTAAAATAATAATTATAGTGCTAATAGGAGACGTTTGTGGCCACTAGAATAATATTTTGTGGGTATGGCCACTAGAATTTTCCATATGTTGTGCGTATGGCCACTGGAATAATATTTTGTGGGTATGGCCACTAGAATTTTCCATATGTTGTGCGTATGGCCACTATAATTTTCTAAACGAAACATCTCGATCAAAATAATGGGATACTTATGAAGAGCATACGCTTGAGAAATTTGGGGGCTTTTGTGATTTTCTTTAGAGACAGTGAGAGACGATGTTGTGTTTCAGTGATTTTCTTTTTTTACGACAATATACGATCCAGCTTGAGAAATTTGGGGGCTTTTGTGGGTTTTTTGGGTGTTTATGAGTGGTTGAGGAGGGTTTGTGTCTTGTCATTTTGCGCTTATTAATTGTTGGAGAAAGGAATGAGAGTCCAGGGAAAGCATCATCGTGTTTGGTCATTACTGTAGAGAAGCGGATTTTAGGCTTGGTGGTTGTGTTGGGATTTTCTTTCTACTTTTTTATTGGAACCCCATATGAGAAAAACTTGGAACAAAAAGAGGAGAAAATATGGATAAAAAACTATATCCATTCAGGTTTCATGATTTGAAATGGCAGTACAGAAACTGAAAGAGGAATAGAGTAGAAAACTCATCTGTGAAATGGTGACTGGCACTTGTCAAAACTCACCTGTGAAATGGCAACGGGACTTATCTTTGATGGAGGAGCTCGACGAGAACATGTTGTTGAAGGAAATGACCTGCCAACAAGGACGAAGTGGTGATGATGTTGTTTATGGCAACGGGGAGGAGATGGAGGGATAAAACATAAAGGGAGGAAGAGAGCATAGCCAAGCCGTGGGAAAGAAATAAAATAGGGTTTCAAGAAATAATAATAAAAAAAAACATATAACTTTGCTAGTGCAAGTCATATATGAATTGAGGGATAAATTTACTATAGCTAATCTGTTGGATGACTTTCATATAGCTAATTCAATGTGGCCCAAATTTGGAGGGATTAGCTATTAATATAACTACACTGACATTTGGCTAAGCCAATGTCAATGCTCTTATAGCGCTAATATAATATTCTTAGCACGCAATCGATCACTTATAAAATAGGCGCATAATTTGTATAAGTTTCTAATTAAACATGATTTTGTAATTATAACTTAAGAAACTAAAATAATCCATTTTTCAAAAGAAAAATGCTAAAAGAGGAATAGAGTAGGGTTTGTGTCTTCCCTGAATTCTCATTCCTTTCTCCAACAATTAATAAGCCCAAAAGGAGAAGACACAAACCCTACTCAACCATTCATAAACACCCAAAAAACCCACAAAAGCCCCCAAATTTCTCAAGCAGATTTCAGGCCTGGTGGTTGTGTTGGGATTTTCTTTCAACTTTTTTATTGGAACCCCATGTGAGAAAAACTTGGAACAAAAAGAGGAAAAAAATATGGATAAAAAACCATATCCAGTCAAGATTCATGATTTGAAATGGCAGTACCAAAACTGAAAGAGGAATAGAGTAGAAAACTCACCTGTGAAATGGCGACTGGCACTTGTCAAAACTCACCTGTGAAATGGCGACGGGCACTTGACTTTGATGGAGGAGCTCGACGGGAACAGGTTGTCGAAGGAAATGACCTACCGTCGAGGATGAAGTGGTGATGATGTTGTTTATGGCAACATGAAGGAGCTGGAGAGATAAAACATAAAGGGAGGAAGTGAGTAGAGCCAAGCCGTGGGAAAGAAACAAAATAGGGTTTCAAGAAATAATAATAATAAAAAAAAAAGCATATAACTTTGCTCGTGCAAGTCATATAGGAATTGAGGGATAAATTTACTATAGCTAATCTGTTTAATGACTTTCATCTAGCTAATTCAATGTGGCCCAAATTTTGGAGGGATTAGCTATTAATATAACTACACTGGCATTTTAAGCCAATGTCAATGCTCTTATAGCGCTAATATAATATTCTTAGCGTGCAATCGATCACTTATAAAATAGGCACATAATTTGTATAAGTTTCTAATTAAATATGTATTTTGTAATTATAACTTAAGATACTAAAATAATCCATTTTTCAAAAGAAAAATACAAAATGTATTTAAGAAAAACTTAAAAAAAACTTATTTCTCCACATATCAGTTATTGATATGTTAAAAATCATAAAATTTAAAATTTAAAATTTAAATCTGAATTTCAAAATAATACTAACAAAATTAATCTTATAAGTTAAAGTGTAAGTAAAATTTTAATTACATGTAGCACTACTCTTTTCTAAAAATCTGAAATTCTCATTTTAACCGTAAAAATAGTCTAACCAAATTCTCATAAATCCATATTCACCATTAAACTCAGAAAACGTAACTGCAAGCCCATAAGCCCAAAAGGGGTACTGCTATGGCATATGGACTAAGGGGTAGTAATGTAATTTTGTCTCAAAAGGCATCTATGACATTCGGTTCCCTTGTGGAAATTTTATTTTCATAGGAAATAATTGAAGCCACAAAGCTTTTCGGTGCCCACAGAGAGAGAGAGAGAGAGAGAGCAAACGTGGGAGAGAGGAAGCCAAAGCTGGGTGAAGGTTGTTCACAGCAGTACAACCATGGGCGGAGGAGCTGAACCCGACGTTGATTGCTGGTCTAACGTGGCTCCTCTGTTTCAGTGTTGTAAAACAGGGTATCTCATGTCCTATGATGGTGCCACGTTGATCCTCTTCCTTAGGGATGCTAGCATGGGGTCGTGGCTTGAGGAGGTGCAGTGGCTTATCTCGATGCACATACGATTGAGCTTCAGTTCCTGCATGGTTGGAACTGGGCGCCAGGCCGAAGCTTCACGTGGGTTCTTTCACGGTGGAACGTGGGTGGTGCGATGATCTTCACGGTCGGGTGGTTGCTTCCTGTACTGGCTTGCGGCTATGTGGTTTTCTAACTAAAGGGCTGTGGCAGTGGGCTTATCCCACGGTGGTACCATGGCTGAACCTAGGTGGTAGTAGATCAAGGGCTGGGCGGCTTGGGAGGAAAAGGATGTGTGAGCGGCAACCAAGGGACTTGAGGAAGAAACAACTTACGTGCACGGGTTTGAATATATAGAAGGGTTAATTAGAGTTTTAATTTGAAGACGACAGTAGAGATGTAACCCTATTATGTTTGAAATTGACCACGTTCACGGGCTTGGACTTCCTAATTAAATCGGGCACGTTTAAAATAAACCCCACTCGTCTAGTAAATTTTTTTTTATGGGCTTTTAGATATATTTTTGGGTTAATTACTAATTTAATAGGCCTACTTGGTCCATAACATATTAAAAAGGCTTAAATCTAAATTGCTCATTAAACCTAATTTAAGTCCAATAAATTATCCGTATTACATCTTTAATAACACGAGATGGGTCGTAACATCTTCTTTTTACAAGCTATTTATTCAATAATACTAATACAAGTCTCAAATAGATAAATTTTATACAAATCTTTTGTAAAAAAGTAGATTTCATTAAAAAAGTAATAATTTTTTTGTTTTTTTTACATTTTGTAAATTAAAATCTATTTTTTTACAAAATAACTGCACGTAATTTATCTGCATAATTTATCTATTTAAAACTTGGATGAATCATTTCTCATATCTACGACAGGAGCATGCAGCATTTATAGCCGTAAGAGTTTGCACCAGTTTTGTGCTATCAGTTTGCAATAGATAACTTCGTCTTTCTTCATCAACTAAGTGGAACAGTGATGTATGCATAGGCTGGACTACATGTTATAGCTAAACTGTGTTGGAAGCAAGCAATTATAGTATTTTACAAATTATAGTATTTTGTTTCGTAATATAATGTATAAATATCAAATAATATAATATGTGGTGAATTACATTGTGTATGTTGCATGCAAAATACATGATGAATATAGCTAGGATTGCTTCTTTTTTTTTTTTTTTACATACATTTAGTTATAAAGGTAATTAGTTTATAATAACTTTAGTTATTTTTTACATAAAATTTAATTTTCTATTTTGATATATTTTTATTATTATAGACAATGTTCAATATTTAATGCAATTATTATAATGTTTTCAACATTATTTTCTATTCTTGAAAAAATTTAATAAAATATAAACTTAAAAAGATATATATAAAACCCGGGTACAACAAGGATACTTGGTACGGTACCCGGATTTTAAAGACCCTGTTTCATCTTGTTACTATCCTAGATTGTAACGCGGGTCCCGTGTGCTCCACCATTCACAGCTAACCTGAGATGAAGATATGCAAAACAGACAAATCCTATTGGACCAGATTGTGTCAAATCGTTGGCTTGTTTTGTGGAGTCCTCACCGTGCAGTCGGACCAAGCCATAACCCATTTGAGAATAGATTCTCCAATGGACGAATTTCAATAAACAAAAACGTAGAGGTTACTGTAAACGACTATATATATTATTATGCATATTGAGATTTCTTCTCACACGTATATCATACCGTTTGTAGAGAGAGAATGGAGAAAACCAAGATATATAATGATGGCGATAAGGGAATGGACATACTAGGAGTGTGTGACAAAAGTTCAAGATGAATATAGTATTTCATTGATCTAATGTGTACAGTTGCTGAAATATATATATATAGAGCAAAGAACGTAAAGTTGATGTTTAAATACAAGATAACATAAAAGATAAATTACAAATTGAAATCTATTATATCTGAGTTGTTATCCTATTATTTGACTTGGTCGATCCAAATTTGTTCTCCTCGTGATACGCCCCCTCAAGGTGGGTGGTAGATGTTTAAGACAACCAACTTGGATAGTAGACCAGAAAGAGAAGCGGCACCGAATGCTTTAGTAAAAATGTCACCAATATTGTTTGAAGAGGAAACGTGAGAGGTGATGATCAGACCAGCTTGATGCTTCTCTCGAACAACATGGCAGTCAATCTACGTGTTTTGTGCGCTCATGGAATACTAGATTTGCTACGATGTGTTGAGCAACCTTGTTATCATAATAGAGAACAATTGGTTGAGGATGTGGAATGGTCAAAGCTTGTAAAATAAAAACAAGTCAAGTGAATTCATAGATCATGGTGGCCATGGCACGGTATTCAGCTTATGCGGAGGATAGGAAAACTGTTCTTTGTTCTTTTGACTTCCATGAAATGGGTGAAATATCTAGAAATATGTAGTAGCCTAGAAGAGAACGCCTACTGTCCACACAACTTGCCCAATCAGAGTCACAATATGCACGTAAGTGCAATGACTAGGCCTGCTATCAAATTGTAAGTCAGCAACAAACATATATATGCATGAGACACACTACAACAAAAAGGGTTTTTTGGGACGAAAATTTTCGTCCCAAAAAATGTTTTGGGATGAAAAAAAATATCCCAAGCTCGTGCCAACAACACTGTGCCAAAAGGTATATTGGGACAAAAATCACCATTTCCTCTCAAAAAATATCTTTTGGGATGAAATTGAAGGAAACCTTTCGAACACGTTCGAACGGGAATTTCTTTTGTCATGGTTGAAATTCGTTTCAGAATATTGTTCGAACGGAAAAAATTTTAAGTTCGAACAGTAGTAATGTGTCTGAACGATTACAAAATATGTTCGAACAAACATGAATTTGTTCAAACGGCATGAACGTAGCTTTGTATTCAAACGGTAAAGGGTCAGATCGAACGGTATATTGGTTCGAACGATATAAGTTATGTTCGAACACTTCGGAGATAAATGACGTTCGAACATTATGTGAACGTTCGAACTCAACGAAAATAAATTGCGTTCGAACATTATGTTACCGTTTGAAAGCTTAGCGTTCGAACGTTATTTATTCGTTCGAACGATAACTATTTTATTTACAGTCAATAATAGAAAACCAAATAGAAATTCATAATATTTGAAGAAATACATTAGAATCTGTTTAACACTCATAAAAGTTTTATAATAAGAGCAAACTAAATAAATAATCGTGAGACAGGCATTGTTCGTACATAAATAGATGATCCCAAAATCTGTATGCAAAAAACAATCAGTTGCTTGGAGGCCTGTACTGTTGCATAAGCTGCTGCATTTGGAGTTGCATCTGTCTTCTGAACTCTTCTTGTTGTTCTTCATATTGTTTGAGGTGCATCTCCATATCTGCTTGTTTTGCTAGTTGAGCCTCTAACTCATACTGCCTTGCAGTCAATTCTTCGATTCTGGAATTCACATTCTCTAGCACTATAGAAGTCATAGATGCATTCCTAGAAGAAGAGGAAGAGGGAGAAGGCTTTACACAACGACCCAAATCCCTCAAATATAATTAATGTTGACCCAGGACTTGTGTAAAAATATCAATATCACTTGTTGAGGAATTTTGATCTGATGCAAATTCAGCACGTAGGGTAACCATTTTATCCTAGACATATATAAGATAAAGAATTAATATCGTCATAAATACTCTAATATATTTAATAAAAATAGGTTATAATACTTACATAATTTTCACGGGCATCAGGATGAGTCCACTCTCCATTACGATCAGTGTGCGATCCAGCATAGAATTTTGTCAGATCATAATTGATATCTAAATCTTGCTACAAGAAATGTGTTAAGATCATTATGATTCATCCAAATAATTAACTATATCCAATAAAAAAAATAGCAATACCAATTTCTTAGAGAGACGATGGAAAGATCTTAAGTCTGCATGATGATTAATTTTCAATTTTGATCTATTTGTTTTGTTTATAGAACTTCGCTCCTGCAAAGAAATTGAAAATATTATGAAGCGAAATGACAAATAGGACAAGTAAAATAATCAAATTTAATTATACCTGATATGATGGATCCTTAAACATGTCACAAAGTTTTTTGCACTCATAAGGTCGGACATCTTGAAAAGGATGTTGGCGTGCATCTTCATTCTTCTCAGACTTATTATAATGCTCATGACACCTCGTTTTATATTTTCGGATACATTACCCATAAGCTCTTCCACAGTCTTACGCTCATCTCTCCGACCAAATTTTAATTCGAAATCATCCTTAAAAAAAATAGTCACAAACACATTATCATTTATAATATTCTAAATTTAAATAAAATATAGAAATTTATTCAACTAAATTAATGTTTTAAATATTACCAAATAACGCTTCTTGATAAGCTCTTTAACATCTTGAGGGACTTTCTTCCATGAAGTCGTTGCCAAAGGTCCGTAAGTTCGTGTAAGAGCACCCACATGCGATGCAAGCCAAGCTGTTGGTTGTCCTTCGCTCCCGGTATGTTCGTTAGGAATGTTAGCCTTGATCTTACCCACCTTCCGATATTTTTCCAACATCACCCCACTAGTGGTGCCTCGATCTTGATGAGATTGTACTGTAGACTCTATAAAATATAACATTGTAATCAATTTCATTTATATGTCTATTATAGGACCTTAATTAATAACTTTTATGAGTATTAGATTTTTACCTTATTCTGTAGAGTCAATCTCTAATAGTGAGTCTGAAAGAGTGCTAAGAACAAGTGAAGATGGGTTGCGAACTTCCTTCCTCTTTGGCGGCATAATTTCAAACTACTGATACATTCAATAAGTAAAATAGAATTAAGTTTTTAAGTATTATTAAATTTTAACTATTTTATTTTAAGATAAAGATTTAGTAGTACATATAATTTACAAACTTCATTTTATTAATTTAGAATTAAGTATTTAAGTATTATTAAATCTTAACTATTTTATTTTAATTTAAAGATTTAATAGTATTTTAATTTAAATATTAATTTTATTAATTTAGAATTTAGTATTTAAGGGTTATTAAATATTAACTATTGTATTTTAATTTAAAGATTTAGTAGTACATAAAATTTATAACTATCCTTATATATTTGTATTCTAATCGTAAATACATTGATGTATAGTTTACGTTCGAACGGTGCTACACTATGTTCGAACATAACATACACGTTCGAACGGTACTCTTAACCCGTTTGAACATGTTCATTCTAGATTTTAATCGTCTTCAACAACCGAAAATTCCATTAATCTGAGAATACAAATTTCTCACAGTAACACAAACAACAATATCAATAGCATACAAATTTCTAACATTGCAAAATATTATATTCAGACCAAAATGAAAATATAAAAGGCATACCTAAATTTTTGGAGATGAAAATACAAGGAGACTAGATTATATGCCATGCGAAAAAGCTCCCCAACAAGTAGTAATCCGAGAATAATTGAGTGAGATGTTAATATTTTCAGTTTGGGGGCTAGTTTGAGGAAGAATGGCTCCAGTTCACGAAAGGGCTGATCTGTTTCGTGAGAGTGGCGCACGGGAGGTGAGCGAGATTGTGAGGTTCTGTTATGTATTTGCAGAAGATTTCCTGTTCGAACGGTTATTTACTAACCGTTCGAACGTGAAAATATTTAGCGGAATAAATTCCCTCCTAACTTTTCACGTTCGAACGTATAAATAGTATGTTTGAACGTTAATGGATGCATCCCCGCTCGATCATTAACCATTCAAATCTTCAAATAAAAGAACAACATTAATATATATAGACATATTAGATGATACTATAGTTTAGTAACATGGTAATATCATATTATAATATATAATCGATAGTGTCATCTAATTAGACTATAACACAAATTATTATATTAATATATTAGACTATATATATAACATATATATAGTATCATATATAGAGTCATCTAATTAAACCATAACTAAAATATATTATGTTAATATATTAGACTATATATATAACATATATATAGTATCATATATAATGTCATCTATAGTACTAGCATAGATAGTGTCATCTAATTAAACTATAACTAAAATATAATATGTTAATATATTAAACTATATAGATAACATATATATAATCTCATCTAATTAGATTATAACTAAAATATATTATGTTAAAATATTAGACTATATAGATAACATATATATAGTATCATATATAGTATCATCTAATTAGATTATAACTAAAATATATTATGTTAATATATTAGACTATATATATAACATATATATATATATAGTATCATATTTAGAGTCATCTAATTAGACTATAACTAAAATATATTATGTTAATATATTAGACTATATATATAATATATATAGTATCATATATAATGTCATCTATAGTACTAGCATAGATAGTGTCATCTCATTAAACCATAGCTAAAATATAATATGTTAATATATTAGACTATATAGATAACATATATATAGTGTCATCTAATTAGACTATAACTAAAATAATAATATATTAATATATTAGTATAATATTTAAATGTATTAAAGTGGACCGTTTGAATGTTTTTACAAACCTTTCGAACGGTATTGCATAAATAAGTTTTCGCGGACGGTCATTTTCACAAATGTTCGAACTATTAACAAAACTTCATTTTTTCCAAGTGAACCGTCCATTTCCGCTGTTTAAAGCCGCCGTCGCCACCGCGAATAGTGCCCAATCGAAGCCTATTTCTCTAAGCACTGGTATGCTATTTTTCTAACTATTTTACCGTTTACATTTCGGTTTTTGATGGATTATTTGTTTAAATTAGGATAAAATAATTTATCCATCAATACTCACCGTAAATTTGCTTAAATCCATTGTCGGAAGGTTTATTTAAGTCTCTTTCAATTTGTTTGTTGAAAAATTGATGGAATCGAAGGATTCCATGGATTTCAATGGCTGAGTCAACTCAACGAAGGCGCTGAGTTAAATTCGCATACCGTTCGAACCCTGGTTAGTGCGTTCGAACGGTACGATCCAAACAAATAGTAGACTGTTTAAACATTGTTTTATACGTTCGAACGATATACCAGCCAAACATGTTTGCATACCGTTCGAATACTATTTTAAGCATTCGAACGGAATAATTAATTTTAGTAATATTAGTGAATCGATATTTTTATTCCATATTGTAGTTTTATTAAATCTTTGCGAGAATAGATACTATATTATAATTAAATTAATATAGAAATTTATCACATTTTATTAAATATTTAATTTCTATTAAATATTAATCTAATTAATTTTAAATAATGTGATATTATTTTTATAAAATTCTATTGTTCACAGTGTCTCACTTTATTAAATTATTATTCGTATGTAATTTAGTAATTAATTATTTATTATATTTTTATCGTTAATGTATTGATAAACTCTTTAATTGTAAATTTCAGGTTGATTAAAATGTATTCTTCTAGGGCGGGACGTAAGCGATGCAATCCAGCTGAGACTAGTATCAGTCCAGGTAGGGAGATGACTCTTTCAGTAAAGCGACAAGTGAAGCTTTCTGACTTCCAGAGTCTTGTCTGGGAGGGTCATTCCCTGCCATCAATCTTCGGAGAACGTGGTTGGGGACCTATCTTAGAGGAGCAGGAGGAGTCATGGGGGACCGTCTCCTATATTGACATTATTTCTGAGTTCTATAGAGAGTTCAGTGGTGCCAGCCGAAATGACGGAGGGGCATACAGGATCTTTGTCTAAGGAGTTTCAGTTGTATTTTCACGGGACGGACTCGCTGAGCATCTTGGTATTCCTAGGCTGCTAGATGCATATCCAAACGTGGTGCTTAGAGAGTTTGATCCTTCAGCTGAGGCGAAGACAACTGAGGAGGAGGCACTAGTTTATACAGATGAGGTTGATACCCTTGCTGATCATAAGGTGAGGGATTTGGTTGTTAGTCCAGATGCTCTCCCGTATGACGGGACAAAGAGCATTAAGCAGGCAGATCTATCTTCTTTCTTCAAGATCCTGAATTTGATAATCGCCAGTAATATTGACCTTCGGCAGCACAAGGCAAAGGTTGGCATTGACCGGATGAAATTTTTGATACGGGTCGCTTGTGGTATTCCTATTGACCTGGTGGGGTATATATTTGACAGGATTCGATCAGAGTCTTGGTACATTTCGACGAATATACTATCATTCGGGATCCTGATCACCCGATTTCTGCTATTTGCCAGTGTTGTGCCTGATGTTGCCAAGCATCAACGAGAGCCGATTGGACTGATCGACAGTACCACCCTCTCATGCAGCACAAGACACTCGAGACTGCGTCTTCGTGGACATGTTCCAGACCCGGTTGATCCTCAGAAAGATGCACAACCGGAAGATCACGGAGTATCGACCGCTGGGACATCCAGACAAACCGAGACATCAGTACACAACCCTACTCGTGAGGACATGGCCGAGGTCGTGCGTGCAGCGATCAACAGACAGACATCAGCGTTGATCGATGCAGTGCGTATGGAGGTTCGTTCTGCTGTGTTTGAGTTTTGTACAAAGATTACTAGTACCATCTCTGAATTACGTACGAAGCTTGATGCCATGTCTGCAACTCAGGTCACCATCAGTACTCGACTGACACAGATAGAGTAACGCTTAGCTATAGTCGATGAAGTGTGCAAAGATTTGCCGTCTTAGTACTTTCTACATTTTAGTTATTTATTTATTTTGTTTTTAGAATAGACAATATTTAATATTTTGTAAATTTAGTATTTAATTATGAATTAGTATTAGTTTATATTTTCTAAACTGATTATTGATTGATATTAATCCTATAATTAAATTGATAAATTTTTTATAATTACTAGTTAATATACATATAATTCTAAAAAAAACATATGATCACCTTTCGAACCATGAAAATAACATTTGAATAGTATTGATTCATCATTCGAACTGTGAATATTGTAAGTTCGAACGGTATATCAAACTTCCGCTATATTAATGTTACTTAATGCACCAAATTGCACGTTCGAACAGTGCTAATTTATCATTCGAACAGTAAAATTGTACGTTCGAATGTAATGCAGTTTTCCGCTATAATAATTATACTTAACGTGCCAAATTGTATGTTCGAACAGTGCTGATTAATCATTCGAACGGTTAAAATTGCACTTTCGAAAGGTGGAATAATTCTCCGCTATCATAATATTACTTAACACGCCAAAATGTATGTTCGAACGGTTAAATTTAACCGTCCAAACGTTAAAACATTACATTCGAATAGTTTCATTATTAGAGACAAAATATTTCGTTCCTAATTATACCGTTTGAACGGTTTTATTCTTCCGTCGTTTTTTTGGGATGAAATTTGAAATTCATCCCAAAATCTCACTTTTTGAGACAATTTTCATTTCGTTTTAACATAAAATCGTCCCAAAAAATCTTTTCTATTGTAGTGACATATACGTAGTGTATATTCATATTAGAATATTATATATGCATGCAGGTCATTTTTTAATTAATGTTCAATGCTAGTAGTACTAATCAGAAATATATTAATTAATTTACACAAATATATTAATTTATGGAAATAATTGATTTTGGAAACTATTTGGAGTACGGCTTTCTTATCATATAATTATATATTTTGGTTCCAAGAATGAATCAATAAAAAATCCAGCATGCAACCAAAGAGGTCGATTATGATCATCAGCTCAGATCGAAAGGGTGAATCACTTGGGCTGGTCTGGTTTTATAAATCTTACAAATAATCTCGTCACATTTCAATATCTCAACATGATCATTCAAGTATAAATATTTTTTAATTTTAAATTTTAAATTTTTTTTCTAATCATTACTTAATTATTACCACTTTTCCAAACTTTTAAACAAAATATAAAAAAATAATTCAACATTTTTAAATCTAAAAAAGAAATTATATTAAAACAATTATATTCTAATATCGTTTAAATTTTAAAATTTTTTTATTCAATTTTTTCTCTCTCATTTTTTAAAATCTCATAAAAATCAGCTCAAACTATTTTATTAATTAATATTTATAAATTATTTTATTATTATTTATAAATTTTTCATCTCATCTGTGTAAATAAACTAAATATGAATCAGTCGTGAGCAGGATTGCTTCTCAATGCAGCTGGATTTGAATGTTTACTAACTAGCTAGTCCTTAATTGACAGGAAAATCTCTACACGACAAACCACTATCCTCTTTTCATATATACGTTTAAATTATTGTTTAAGACAAGACCTTGGAAATCAGGTGGACGTACGCGTCCTTAATTTGGCCAGAAGAATCTTGAGGGTACGTAATGGGGTGGGGGGAGTTGGAAATTAGACTCCGTTTGGTTGTTAAATTCATTTAAATTCAACTCAATTCAGTCTAATTTTAAATTAAGTCTAATATCCAAACACCCAACTGAATTCATTTGAGTTCCTTAATTTGGCTAGAAGAATGATTCTTGGGTTAATGGGGTGGGGGAGTTGGCAATTTCAAGTCAACCTCAATCTAAAGTCTTCAAGTATATATGATATAAAGCGGTGAGTTGCCGCTTACCCATTATAAAGATAATATGATCAATACAATGTTATAAAGATATCATGTTTCTAAGACATCAAGTCTCGAGGACATCAATATACTACAAAATTATTATATCAAATATATCACATAATATGGACTCAAAAATAAATAGCATACCCACAATTAATTTCTAAAACTCATGATAAATCACATGAATATATGCATAATGTATTTCCAAAATATATATTTCAACCATTATGAAATTTACTCAATTTCCACTAGTACCCAACTAGCATTATAAATTATTCTTCTTACAATTAACTTAATTAGATATATCAGTTGACCTAGTCTTTGCAGCGAAGCATCTCTACAACCTGGGTCATGGTGGGCCTATCATCCTTGTCTTCTGCAACGCATTTCAAAGCCACCTTGAGCAGAAGTTCCATCTTAGCCGAGTCATATCTGCCGGCCATGCTTGGATCTACAATATCCTCAATATTCCACGACTCCCTTGAAGCTTCACCATCAGCATGCATGATCTTCTCCCTCACCAGCGTGTCCAATCTAGTATGCTCTTTCGCCCCTCCGCCACCAGAGCTATGCTGCGTACCAGTGGGGCTCTTTCCAGTAACCATTTCCAGCACCACAATGCCATAGCTATAGACATCAACTTTAGAGGTGATAGGAAGATTATAAACCCATTCAGGAGCCATATAACCTCTACTTCCTCTCATCTTTGAGAAGCTTGAATGATCATGCTCACTTCTATTCACTAGTTTAGACAGACCAAAATCTGCTACCTTTGGTTGATAGTTGGAGTCCAAGAGTATGTTATGAGGCTTTACATCACAATGTAAAACCCACTATAGGCACTCTTCATGCAAATAAGCTAGGCCTTTCGCTGTGCCCACTGCAATATCAAACCTCTTTTTCCAATCAAGTTCGTTAGAAGTAAGTTTTTCTGCTAAGGATCCATGCTCCATGTACTCGTACACCAGAAGCCTATGCTTTCCCTCTGCGCAGTAGCCCCAGATGTCTATCAAGTTCATGTGGTTAAGCCTCCCAATGGTGTTTACTTCTGCTAGGAATTCGGCTTCTCCTTTGTTAGCGTCGTCGAGTCTTTTGAAACGCAACTTAAAAGGGCAAAGTGTGATTTAAGAGTTGTACATCACACCAATCTGCACAAAATGTTTTCAAATTACTTACCTTATTCGAGTCTCGATATTGTCTAATGCCAAAAAACAATCTATATTATTCTTATTCTCCCAATGCATTAAAAAATTAATTTCACAAATTTTGTGTTCCAAAATTTTTTAATTCAAGCTTTCCGAAAATATTAGTTATTATCAAATTTCCTAAGTTTATTCTTCCTTAAATTTATTTAATTCAAAAATTTCTAATTAAATTGGAAAATCCATCATCAATATTTTCGAATTATTTATAATTAAAATATTGATAATTGAAAAAGAGAGACGCTGGCAACCGGGTGGCCGGTAGTGTAAAACTCATGTTTACATCATCCAATACAAAACTACCACGTCATAGGTCAATGAAAAACATTTATGTATCTGCCTCACACAATCTTACCTCCCCCCTCCCGCTCTCGTAATTTTTTCTCCCCCCTTCCTTTTCCCCTTTCCATGTACGGCTAGAACCACCGCTGAGAACTATCGCTGGCTTTAGTATATGATTTTTTATGTATTTTTTAAAATTATTTTTTGTAAAAATTTTTTTAATACTTTTAAATATTTAAAAAAATAATAAAATAAATTTAAAATATTATTAAAAAATACTTATTTAATCATAAAGTAAAAAAAAAATATTAAAAAATACTTCCTCAATTAATAAGTAATCATAATTAAGGAAGTATTTTTTAATCATATTATAAATTTTTTTATTTTTTAAAACATTTAAAATTATTAAAAAAATCTATATAAAAAACAACACATAAAAAAATACATATTAATACAAGCGGTAGCTCCCAACGGGAGCTAGGAGCGGGACATTTAACATTTTCCATGTGAGATTTGGATGCTGAGTAAAGCCTACCATACGAAAATATTTGAGGTAGGTTGACATCAGTTCAGCACTCAAACGCAAAACTGATAATGCTAGGAACATATTGGCCATGATAGGATCCATTCTTTTGACTAAGAATAAAACTACTTTACCTTCTCACTTTAACCACTCTATTTGACTATTGATTAATTTATTTATTTTTTACTTAATAATTAAAGAAGTGATTTTAAATATATTGATATATTTTTTTATTTTTTAAAAATATTTAAAAGTATTAAAAACATATTAAAAAGAAAAAAAAACCACTGGATAGTACGCTCAGCGGTAAAAGTGGGACGGCAGAGTAGCCCCACTCTTTAACTAATATATTTCTCTTACTTAATTGAGACCTCAAATTTATATACAAACTTAAATGGATCTTGATCTTTCTGTATATGAGAGCCAAATCTATAATATTGAGATCAAAGTCTGCTGCCGGTATAAACATTTCGCGCACTAATAAATATTAAAAGACACTTGATGTATTTAGCTCTCTCCCACGTGAAATCTTCAAGTCGGGGCAAGTACGTTACAGAATTTCTTCCATATTTTTTCATATGTTAGCCAAACAAAAGTACAACATTTATTATTGTTGATATAATTAAATTCTTTGATAATATTAAATACTGATCAATTAGTACTATAATATCTATTTAATATTTTCCCTATATATCTCACCCGAGGGATGCGGTGCATTATGAAATTATATACAAATTACAAAATGTGGGAGAGAAGCACTCCTTCCAACCGCCCCCCCCCCCTAAGTACTTAAAATCTGATTTTCATCGGAGAGGAGGAGGAGCCTCCTTCTACCCTCTCCTTCCTTCCCTCCTTCTTTCATTCACTCACCTTATCTATCAATAAATCTTTTGCTTAGTTTTATTTTGCTTCCTTCAAAATCGAAAAAGAAAGATTTATAGGTTTTCGACAACTCCTGAAAGACACGTGCAACACAAGCAGATTCACAGGTCAAAAATCGTTTAGAGAAAAGTGATGGTTTTGTAAAAATCATCGCATGTGGTTCTCACGCGCCGCCTGCATGTGCATGTGGTTCTCACGTGCCACCCATTCCGGCAGCTCACGGGTCATCACGTGCCAGATCATTGGACTTGCCACCTCTAGACCGTTTAGATCTGAACTTTGTGGCTGAAAAGAGATAAGTACGTTCCCTTCACGGGCCGTCACAAGTCTACTGGAGTTGGTCCAAACTGTAATCCGTCTTTTTTCACATCTATCTTACTACTTTCCTTTTTTGTTTCCTTATTATTAATTAAAATAAAAAAAAGAGTTGGTCTCTCGGACGTTTATCTGTAGAGGATGAGTCATCTAGATGAAGGGTGGGGTTGAGTCTCTATTTAGACATAAAGTATTGTCTCTTAGATGTTTATTTGTAGAGAGTATCAGCAACAGTGAAGACCAGACCAGTCACAAAAGGAAACAATGTACTAGTGGAGTTTCAAATGCATTATTTTAGTTTATAATGTCATATTTGATATGGGAAAATCTCATAATGTATCCGATTATGGATGTAAATTTTTCTAATGAATGAATTATGAAAGTTTTCCTTAAAAAAAATTTATATACAAAACTTCGTCACATGATGTGTATATAGTACTCAAAGTTAAAACTCAATTATGATGGACAGCTTGTTTGATATATGGCCGGTACTTCAAGTTCTCTGTGTGTTGATTCTCGTTTAGGCAGCTTCTATTTTAATACAAAATATTGATAAGACTTATTTTCTAAGCAGGCTGCATATTATATATATATATACACACACACACACACACACACACACAAATATTTTACAAAGTCTGTTACAGGAGTGCATGAAGGGTCCTTAATATCCATCGCGGAGGTCAAGGTGGCAAGCTGCAGGAGGGATTTTATTAGGGATACTAGTGGCCAGTGGGTTATGCTATAAAATTGTCACTACAAGAAAAACCGTATTTACCGGCGATTTTTATATTGCTGGAAATTAAATCGCTGGGATTGATTCTTATTTGCAGCGATTTTATAATCGCCGCAGGTTTTAAACATCGCATCCTGCTAAATGTTGATGACTTAACTATGTCTTTTTTTGCAGCGATTTATTATGTATATAGCAGCGAATTTTTTCGCGGGTTGGCTAGCCAGCGATTATAAAATCGCCGCAGAAAATATCGGCACCATTTAATATCAATATCGTCGAATACAAACTCGCCGCAATTGAAGCGCATGGGCGCCAAATGCACGAAGTGCCTTTTATTTTCCCCCCAAGTTTATTTCTCCACATGTCTGCCCACTTCGACGCGCGAGAACTCTTCTGCACTAAGACCCATTGCACCAAAAGACTCCATTTTCAAACCCAAAAGCTCCGACATCTCCAGTGTTCTATCATGGCATCAACTCCGCCATCGTGAGCTTTTGACCCATTATTCGAGTCTCATTTCCCCACACTGGCCTTCTCCCTTCCGTTCTAGGTTCGAAGAGATCACAAAACTTCAAATCCCACAATCGACTACCCTAGTGTTCTCCATTGCTCCTATTCTCTCTCTTTAGGAAGCTAGGTCCTACGTTTGTGGCTCCCCTTACAAATTTCAAATCCGTGCCTCGTGGAGACATAGAAGTTCATATTTGGGGGTTTTCAAGAATAATCGAGTGGTGGCTCCAGGTATCTCTTGCTGCCATTGCATTTATCTTCCCCCCTCCACATTTAATCGTAGGTTGCATTACGAATTTGTTGTCGTCTTTAGATCTTTTCATGATTTTTCCTTCTGTGAAACTGATGTGCATGCTCCTCTGTTTATTTTGCTGTTTAATGTTGTGTATGATCTGCCTCGTGTGTTTGAGCTGCTGTATCAGTTGTGGGCATTAGATAATTTTAATTCACCAATTTTTTTTTTTTTTTGGCTTATCAGAAGCTTTTCTTGTAGAATTTATGGCTCAGTTTTTGGCTTATCAGAATGTTTTTCTGCTAGAATTTATGGCCCAGTTTTTGTTACCGTATTTAGTGTAAGTTAGTGATATCTTATAATGCTTGAAGAAAGTGCTGCAATTTTTCCTATAGTATATGAATTTCTGAAGTTGTTGCACAATGTAGGGGATTTCTACACGCTACCATAGCTCATTTCACTAGAAAAGGTCTGCTTATATAACTTACTAATGACAAGGATTAAAAAAAAGACAGTATTTGGTGAATTAAATACTGCTACCTTATGAAAAGGTCTACTTATGAAGATGTGCTAAAAGTCCTAATATATAATTATAGGACACATTTCTGCCAAATCTATATCATTTTTTTTTTCATTTCAGAATTAGACTATATATATATATATATATCAAGCCATTTAGAGAATATATATGGTCTTAGCTAGTTATTTCATTTAGAGAAGCAGATCAACAGTGGGGTCATTTCTCACTCGAGTTCTTTACCAGCTTTAGGAGCTTACTGTCTACCTTTTCTGATTTCATAGCTGTCATTTACGTCTGCTTGAGGAAACATCTCGTAACGTTCTTGTTTTCTCAAGTTATATGTCCTGACGTAGTGATTGACTCTGTTGAGCGTTTGATTTTGCATTTATGAGATGGTTATGTGATATTGACGTTGCTAATTTATTATGCTTAGGTTTGGTGGGTATTGTTTCTGTGAATGCGATTGGTTTGGTTTAAGGTACAGTATTTTGACTCACTAGTTAACTGTGATGGCGTAAAAGTTACAATATCTGCGCAAGTTTGTTTTGCCGGATTTGATCCCTAGAGTCGGAGAGTGAGACACGTTGGAGGAACCATTTCGACTGATAGGTGGCGCTAGCTTGTATGTTAGGTTTAGGATCAATGTGATGTTTGATGGGCTGGCATAAATTTTCATGTTGAGCCTACAAACATTCCGAATGGCTCTCCCCTGAAAGCATGTCTGTGCATTCTTTCCGTGTAAATCTAAGCAAGGAAAATAGAATGACATTTGCAAGGAAAATATGATTTCCACACATTTTATTATTCACCAATTTTTTGGGGTTAAGACTCCCTAGGCAGCCAAGGAAGGAATGGATCTGTAACAACTTTGAGTCATTAGTAGTAGATCCTATGTAAAATGAATGGTAATATTTTTGCAGATGTAATGTGTACCAAAAAGATAGGAAGGATTCACTTCATCAGCTTTAAGGTTACCAATGTTTGCCACAGTATTGATCGTGTATTATCATAGAGTTTGGTGCCTAGGTTGGCAATCAATGGAACTTATGTTGGTACTCAAGTTAGTAACCAATGGAACTTACCCTTGTCTAGAATATATACCCATATATGTAATCATTGAAAAACTAACATGAATAAACTAGTAAGGATACCTCACTTGCCAGTGGATTTATAATATTCCACTTAAAAGTTTCAATATTCTAACTTGTACGGCGTGTTTAGCAATGCATGCAATCATTTTTCACTATCCAATCCGGCTTTCTTTAATTTTTCAAATGCTTGTATAGCCTCTGCATCAAAACCACCTGCAAACTGAAGATTCTGGTGGTTAATAAGATAGATATTGATGGGTGCCATTCATTTTTTGGAGTCCGTTGTACCTGGTGTACTCGATATGCATATCGAACTCCTTGAAGCTTAAGATTCTCTTCACATGAGCATTCATCAGCCTGCAGTTCGTTAGCTATCCTTTTCATGTATTCCCTGGCGAGCTTCAGTGAACTTAGTTTCATCTGCTAATAGTAAAAAGAGTTAGGGTTTGCATTTATTATGATTGTTGGTTTTGGTGGAAGTGGAGTTATTTTCCAATATGAACTGATGGCCGATCTGGAAACCCTAGTGTAGATTATTGAAATGAATACATAGAAAAGACTCGATGGATTGCTGGCCGTTTAAGTAATCCTAGCTTGATTACTTATCAAATATAAAAAAAAAAAAAGTAATCCTAGATTGATCATTTAGCTATGAAGTTTTGGCATCTTTTGACACTAGTCAAAACAATTGTGAAAGAGAGTTTTCTGATTAGTAGAACTTTGCTTGGTTGATAGTTGGTGAGATAATTTCCATTGCAGTCATTCTATTTCTATTTCTATAGTTGGTGAGATGATAAGCCATTGTTATCAGTGGAACCTCTAAGCTTTGGGTAAAGATCGACCAGGTGATGCGTACCTGACCGAGTAGACCTGTGTCCAGCATCCACTCCCAAGGTATCTGGAGATCCTTGTATCTCTTGATTGTGCTTTCCCTCATCCTTTCAATATTGTCGATACTTTGCTCCAACCTTTTGATTGAAATAAGATAGTTGAATTAGTGTATAATGTGGAATGAAGTATTAAACTTTTAACATAACAGTATATACATGCTCGCCTGTCTTGCAATGCCTGTATTCTTCTTAGAGCCTGGGTCAAAGGCTCTTTTGGGTTGTCCACAAAACGTGAAACTTCAGATTCAAGGCTTTTCAGATCTCGGTAGGTGCAAGCTGCTTCCCTTAGTGCATCTGCTTTTCGTTCTGGCCATTGTGGGAAATGCTTCAGTACAGCTCTTTCATCAACCAACGAAGACAATTCCCCATCTAGCCATTTCACAAAAGCCTCCACATCAGAAACATCTCTATAAGTTGCAGACTCTACCTCTTTAGTGAGAAACTTGATGAATTCCCCACGTCTTTCCACATCTGACTTTATCTGATCAGGAGTTTGTCTTATATCAGCAGGGGGAAATTGTTTAGGGGTTAGGCAGGTAGCTAAAAGTTAAGACTAGGGTGCACAACCATACTTACAGCTTTATGATATCTTGAGCGGTTTTCAATTTCTCCAATCATGTTCTGAATAAAATTTCATTTTATGAATAAAATTCCCCTTTTATCCAATCTTTTCCATTTATTTGCTGGGAAATGTTTATCTTTTATTCCTTTTAAAACTGCTCAATAGCAAATCCTCCCTTTTTTTGCCATTCTCATCTTGATTCTACTTTTATTATCCTTCCAAAAACTATTACTATCTAGAGCTACTGGTTATCTATTTATTACGGCAATAATATATGGACATAGTCTACGGTTACTTGGTCTAGAAGCAGTAGGAAGTAAAGTGATAATAACTGAAAAAAATTTCCTGTCTCGATTCTAATATGACTTGCATTATGTTGATCTATTATTCAATTCATTATCCTTATGCACTGCATTTTATCTCTAACATGTGCCTTCTTGTAAATAACATCTCTATAACATGTACCTTCAGCTTACTCGTCACTTATACATCCCTCTCCTCGTTGTCCATGTCAAGCATATTTGGGGGATCCGATTAGATACCATTAAGTTGTGTTCATTCCCTCGGTTATTGTTATAGAAAATTTTAGCAGCCTATCTCTCTGAAATATGCAAAATCAGTTCCTACATAGCTTGGTGTAATAAATTCCCTTATCTATAAATTATACGAGAATAAGATTATACCAGTGTTATCTTCAACCTGGTTTAGACCCAAGCTGTCTCACCTTAGAACCAGTGTTATTTTCAAAGCTTGTGGTTGTTGTATTACCAACTATATATTCCAATCCTTTATACATAAATCGCTGCCAACTTTATTTCTTATAATATCCATGGAAGCATTCTCTATTATCTTTGACTGCTGCTGCCATTATATTAAAAAGCATTATATTATGGGAAAGTTCAAATGGCCGCTTCTATTAGAAACATAGTTTTGTCTTTGACTTCGTTGAAGTACTTGACAGTACATGCAGTGCCCTTATATAAGAGTTGGGAGTGATCATTTGTCATTTGGCAAACGGCTAGTGTCATATATATATTCTCTGTATATGAGTACATATATTATATTGAGTATAATATATGTACTCTTGCCCTGCAGATCTGTCTAGTAAATACATTTCATTGTTGCACTTGCCATGGAAATCTGTTAAACTATAACAGCATAATATATATGACTATTACTCAAGTTTTTCCCTTCCCTTTTCTATATATATATATATATATATGATAATTCACTTCCATTCATTAAGAATGATTACGAGATTTGACCCATATATATTACTTATTCACATGAGTAGATCAGAGGGAGAGCTAGGGATGTTGGTTCTGTTCAATTAGCATTTATGAATCCAACCTTTTTTTTGGTATTATTATATAGATCATATGTATGCATACAACCACCCGGTCGCATGCATGAGGCACTTCGTAGGTTCAGTCGATCCGTTCAATCACTTTTGGAACCACTGTATATATTAGCTTTTTGATATTGCTGTCTGCCTAGCTACCGGCCTGCAGCAATCGTTTTGGGAAGTATTAATTTTTTAATTTGGCAGATTATATATGTTTATATTTTGTGTATAATAAGCTTAATTAATTAAGTTGAAATTGAAATTAAATCATAGATCGATAAAGTTTGAGAACCATCAAGATATTAACATTAAGCATGCTGCCTGGTGCTCTGAGGTTCTGATCAGCACCAGAATTACTTTGTAATAATTTATAAATTTTCTTAATTTGCTGCTTAAATATTTATTGATCAGTTGATGAATTATTTATTGATCAGTTGATGAATTAAAAGACACTACAAGAAAAAGGCCTTTTCCCAGGGATTTTATATCTGCTGCAAAAGAAATCGCCGCAATAAGATATTATTGCCAGCGATTAAGAATTCGTCGTACGTTTTAAATTCCAATCCTCATAAAAAAACCGGGCCGGTCCCAAATTAAGTTGGCAGAGGTTTGTGCCCAGTTTTTGTACTTTTTATATATATATATTATAATTGCATTAGTCTAAACAGTACTAATATAAAAAAACAGACATCCACGTTATAAATGTTGGAATGATAACTGCATGCACGATTTCAGTACCACAACTAGAAATAGAAAGCTGGAAGATTTACACGAACATAGATATATATAAATATATATACATACATATTATATATATTAGTTTCTTCTCTAAAGTTCTGCTTGATATATATATTCTCAACCAAGGCATTAAGTATAATGAACTACTCCTCTAGCTAGCTAGCTAGGCTCCATATGGTTATACTCCATATATATCCTCCATTTAAAGAACAAATAATGTATGTACACAACCTGCAGGCACGTATTTAATGCAGTTTATTGTTAGAGGTAATTAATGAGGAATCTGATCCCTAGCTATTGGACTAGGGCTTCTCAAAACAGTGTCATCTTTTACTCATGATATAGCATTAAATGTAGGCTTATTGAATGTGCAGAAGTTTATTTCTACTCTTTTTAATATTGAGAAGATCTTCTGTTTTAAATATTGAGTTTGAATCATTTTTTGACTATGTTTAACCCTTTATGACTATGTGTTAAACTAGTGGAGATGAGAATGTATTATTTTTAACACTTTTCTTCAAGATATAATGCCTATGTAAGCAACCGATGATTTTATTCAAACTAGTAGGTTCGATTAGAATTTTCTGGTTTGTCAAGAGCTACTCTTGTATGGGTGTTCTATGCTTTCACACAACCTTGATGTGAATTCTCTCGTTTTCTTCGAATCTAGTATGCTTGGGTTGTGTACTTGAGATTGTGGTTAAATGAGGGATGTTTAAGAGCATGAATGTGCTAAAGCTGCTAGCTGTCCATGGTAGTGCAGTAAATTCTGCACTGCACTCTGTTTTGCTTGCATGCTGTCCATTTCATTCCCATTTTTCATTTGCATCTTTTGCTCAACCAAAGTTATTTCTTTGTATGAAAAACTGTTAAAAACAAGGGACAAAAACCAGCCATCTTGTAATCTTTAAGCTTTAACTTTTCTGTACTAAATATTGAGGCAAATATTATTTCCCTTGGGATGAAGGAGATGAAGTTCTTTTTGCATATAGAGATTAATTTATCTTACAAAGTAAAAAGCTGATCAATAGGTTAATTTATCACAGCAAACTATATAAATTTATATTAAGGGTGTATATATAAGTAGGTATGTATTTTAGTTTCTATGCAAAAAGAACTATTTGTAATTTCTGTTTGTGATCAACCAAACATTTATCTTTGTATGTGATCTATAAACATATACTTTTATTTGCAAAATGAAGTTGTACTAGGCTATTTGTGTTATTACTTTTAAGAATGACACAAATATATGAATCTTTTATAGATACATATTTGTGTTATTACTTCTAATATTTAGTCTATAAAGCCACCACCCGGCCAATTTTGTAACTACTAATTAAATGAAAACTAAATAATATTTGTGTTGCTTTTGCTTGACTTGATTTTGAGGGCTAAAATGCAGAGAGCAATCATTAAAGTAATGTAAGAGCCATATAATGCGTAATCTCTGTATGAAGTTCAAATAAAAATTCATGTCCAGCTATGCTTCAAAAATAAAACACAAGTTTACTTACAACTTGTGTTTTATTTTTTTCCCGTGTAAAATGACATTGATCCTCTACAGTTATATATGTAGCTTAACTAGCTTTGTCGCTTTGGAAATTCTAGTAAATATGTTTTCATTGCCACAGCTTGAGCTGCAGATGATATATATTTTTGCAATCACGCATGCCTCCCATTACATTCTTAAGCCATAATGGAGTCCCTGAATTCACCTCCCAAATTATTGTATGTAGTACTTCTGATCTCTTGATCCACTTCAATATTTGGTCGACTTGAACATGCATGTCTATAATATGGTCTTTTCTATATCCATATACACTCACATAGTACTTAATATATAAGTGTGTGTGTATGTGTGAGGCTACGTACGTAATAATAGGAAGGGATACAATGTTTTCCAAATATTCATTTCATTGAATGCAACGATTACATAATGCCTTAGAAATCTGCTATAGGCATATGATATAGCAGGTAATGACTAAATTCTGGTACTGTCGAGAGGGTGGAGTTATTTTTGCAATGCATATTTCATTTATATTTATTCCTTTATATTTAATAGCCACTACGTTTTTTGTTTTCTTTAACATAAATTCCACTACTGTCGAAAACTTAGATTTGTTGAAAATCATGGGAAAAAAGCTTTATTGTTCAAATCTATAGTACTCTTTGCTTCCCTATTCTGTTCACGGCATCCGGTCGCTTGAATTCTGTCGATTAACGCTTGTCTTTCTCTTTTGATACATCAAAACTCAATCCTTCACTCAGTTCTTAGTAAGAAGTTTCCTGCAAGTGTATTTCAGATAATTAAAGAGAGATGCCCCCAGTCTTTAAGCTAATGTCATTTTATAATTGGTTGAATAAAGTGTCCCAACTCATCATGATCTCTTGGCTTCTATATCAACCATGAGATGAGGAGCCTTGATAGGTTTTGTAGGTCGGGCCTTTGAGAAGGAGCCTTTAATACATTAAGTTTCTTGCAGAGCAGTTTAGGGATGAATTGACTGACCTCTTGATGTGCTGCACTTTCAAATATTCTCTGGCACTTTAAAGCACCACATCTTTTTAATGTCACTTGGTTGCAGTACTTTGTCTCATTGCCTTAATTTTGTCATGGAACCAGCTGCAAAAGTTCTCTTGCTGCACTTGCCCCTCTTCAAGCAGTACTATTTGATGTGAATGGAACTTAATGTGATTCAGATCCACTCCATTACCATGCCTTCCGTGAAATGCTTCAAGAGGTGGAATTTCTTTCACTACCTACCTTATCAGCAAAAATATAAAATAAAATACCCATAAACTCAGATTTCTGATTCATAATTCTATTAATTCATGTCTCTACATTTCTTTAGATCACGTTCTTCCACACCCAGAAATAAGCCTTCCCTTGGCTATTGAATTATGACAAACATTTTGATCTTTAACTTAAAATATGTGAGGAAAAAGCAATCAAATCCACCATGATGAAATGGATTTATGGCAGCTTACTTGTTGCTTAGCCAAGGGAAGCTCATAATTTGTATGAATTTAATATATATATATATATATATATATATATATATGAACAATAGTTATGTAGGATTGACAGAAATTGTGGTGGTGTACAGATTGGTTTTAATGGAGGAGTTCCAATTACTGAGGAAGTCTACGTGAAGAATATTTCACACATATATAATGATGATATTGCTGTGTTACTCTTCCCATTCGTTGTCAAAGGGGCTTGAAGTCCACAGACTATTTGAGGTATGTTTTCATCTTAGGTCATATACATTTCAGAGGTATTTATAGTATTAGAGTAATAATAGGAAGGGATACAATGTTTTCCAAATATTCATTTCATTGAATGCAACGATTACATAATGCCTTAGAAATCTTCTATAGGCATATGATATAGCAGGTAATGACTAAAAAG
The DNA here is from genome assembly GCF_001411555.2 of Juglans regia. NCBI lineage: Eukaryota > Viridiplantae > Streptophyta > Magnoliopsida > Fagales > Juglandaceae > Juglans > Juglans regia. Next base: position 27,305,705 of record NC_049908.1, read on the forward strand.
GAATAAAAGTTTGTTATAACAAGTTTCTTTGACAAGTATTGTATATATATATATATATATATTATATATTGCATCCTCTATCTAATATAAGCCTCCTGGATCGTCATTCTAAATTCTTTGGATTTTTGTTGTCCTAATTCCTTCTATATATCTCCAGTATACATACATGAATAAGTCACATTTCGCATGTGATTAATTAAATGTTATAACAGTTTTTGTGATCATTTGACTTCTGAAGAGGGAAACAAATCTTAATTAGAAGCCATGAGTACTACTAATTAAGATAATTGAAATGAAGCAATTAATTAAGCTGCTGATCAATGTTGCAAATTAAAATTAGGCTGTTGCATTGTTGCATTTTCAGATTTCTTGATGGATTGGATATATATATATATAAGAGTCGTGCTAACACCACCGACAAATTCTATCGAGAAGGTTAAAAGTTTTATTTAATTTTTTTTTTCATATATTTTTTTTATATCTTTAAATATTTTTTTTAAAAAAATCAAGAGTATCATTAAAAAAAATTTACTTAATCACTAAATAAAAAAATTAAAGTATGGAGACAGTTGCTTTGCATGAAATTGGGCACCTTCTTGGACTCGGGCATAGCTCAGTTCAAGGAGCAATCATGGAACCCAGTATCTCTCAAGGAGTGACTAAAGGCTTGCATGCAGATGATATTGCAGGAATTAAAGCCTTATATAATGTTTGAGAAATGTCTAAGAATTTAATGGGAGTAGATTATTATAGAATAAAGCATTTGTTGCTTATAAAATAAACTGTGACGATGATGGAAGTAGGCCATATTGTTTTGGCAAGAAGAGGGATATGGTTTAATAAATTAGTTGTTAAGATTTACGTCTTAAAGCATTAGATTGAATTTTCACTTTATTAATATAGTCGAATTTAGATAATCGTGAATATCTTATTAATTTGGGCAATTGTAACTCCTGAGATGAATTGATGTGCTCAGTTATAATGTATACTAATAATTAGGTGCATGCAGCTAACGATCCACAAAGAAACCCTGCACTAGCATCAAAGAGCTTTAGGAATGGAGTTAGCTCCAGCGGTGATACGTCATCCAGTGCTTCATCTGAAGTAACTTCAGCAACTCAAAAGAAGACTAAGGGAACTAATCCTTTTGATCAAGTGTAATTCTTCCTGCAACCAATGATTTGGTACTAATCATTTGGATGATTGTGATGCTTATTTATTATTAAGGATAAAAGCTCAGTTTGTATATGAGAATACATTAATACACCACCCCATTGTAATACATATGAGTTTGGATTTTGTTGATGGGCTTGGATGGAACTTTATGTATTTATTTTGCATGTTATATTGATTAGCAACTTGAATGAATGAGTTTGGATTATGAATGGTGCATTTAGAAACAACTAAAAACCAGGCCAAGAAAGAAAATAACGCCCAGGAAATTTAAACACGAATTAATTTCTAGCGGCGAATTAAGAGCTTATGGCGGCGATTTTTATATTGCCGCCATAAAATGACACTAAAATTCTCCTAAACCAACGATGTAGAAATCGCTATTAATATCCAATTCCGGCGATTAAATATTCGCCGCAAATATATTTATATAGCAGAATGTACATTACGACGATTATCGAAACTCGCTACTCTAATTATATAGCGGCGACATTTTAAATCGCGGCCATATAATTACCGATTTGAAAACCAATTAGCAGCGAGTGAAACCTCGCCGCATATTTATATTTAGCAGCGATATAAAGTTCACCGCTAAATACAATGAGGCATATGGCAGCGATAAAAAAATCGCTGCTTATTAATAAAAAGCAGCGATAATTGTTCGCTGCCATATGCAACTATACGGCGATTTTTTTATTACGGCGATTTTGTGGAGTGGCTGGCAAATATATTTGGCAGCGATATATCTATTTTTAGCGGCGAAAATAAAACGCTGCTAATAATCTATCGCAGCGTTTAAGGACAGAATCCTATATGGAATTAGCGGCGATTAGTTTTGTATCAGCGGCGAAAAAAAAATCGCCGGGATATTTTTATATAGCGGCGAGTTTTGGTTTTCGTGGCAGTAGATGTAAAGTAGGGCGTTAATACCGGCGATATTCCAGCGACTTAAAAATCGCTGGGGTAGATATTTGCCAACGATTTGTTGTGTATAGCCAGCGATACTCAATCGCTGGTAAAAGTGTTGAACCTTGTAGTGTGTAATTCACGCAACGAACATATAGATCACATATACGTAGTGTATATTAATATTAGAATATTATATATGCATGCAGGTCATTTTGGATTATTTTAGGTCAGTGATCGATCATCATATATATATCCTTGGAGTACTTGACCATATCTCAATATTTTTCAATTAAGGATTCTAGATGATCATGAGTTTTTATATATATTTGTTTCATTCTACTTATATATAATACGTTTTTTTTGTATTGTTCATTGCTAGCTAGAAGTAGTACTTATAATGAGAAATATATTAATTAATTAATACAAATATATTAATTTTTGGAAATAATTGATTTTTGGAAACTAGTTGGAGTACGGCTTTCTTATCATATAATTATATATTTTGGTTCCAAGAATAAATAAATAAATAATCCAGCATGCAACCAAAGAGATCGATTATCATCAGCTCGGATCAAAAAGGTGAATTACTTGAGCTGGTTTGGTTTTACAAATCTTTCAAATCATCTCATTACATCTCAACATCTAAACATCATTTAAGTACAAATATTTTTTAATTTTTAATTTTTAACTTTTTCATCTAATTATTACTTAATTATTACAATTTTTCCAAACTTTCAAAAAATAATATAAAAATTAATTCAACTTTTTTAAATTTAAAAAAAATTAAATTGAAAAAGTTATATATATTCTAATATTGTTTTAATTTTATAATTTTTTTATTCAACTTCTTTTGTTCTCATTTTCCAAAATTCTATAAAACTCAACTCAAACTATTTCACTATTACTTATAAATTATCTTATTATTATTCATAAAATTTTTAACTCATATGTATAACTAAACTAGACCTGAATCAGTTGTGAGCAGGAATGCTTCTCCATGCAGCTGGATTTGAATGTTTACTAGCTAGTCCTTAATTGACAGGAAAACCTCTACATGACCACCGGCCATTACGTGAGTACGCGCGCGCGCGACTAAAAAACAAAACGAATTTTTGCAATTAAAAAATTATTTATAATTAATGTTAATTACAAATAATTATTTTATTAAAATTAATTAATTATAAATAAATAATTTTCTTGTAATATACTGACAAACCAAAGCAAAAGCCAGACCACTATCTTCTTTTCATATATACGTTTAATTTCTTGTTTAAGATAAGACCTTGGAAATCAGGTGAACATACGTCGTCCTTAATTTGGCTGGAAGAATGATTCTGGGGTTAATGGGGTGGGGGATCAGTTGGAAATTTTATAGATTATAAGAATATTATTAAATTTTTAATAAAAATATTTAATGGAAGCAATATAAATTTATTGTAAAGAACATGTTCTAACCAGATACAATATTATCTAAGTTTATATGATAAAAGAAAAATATCAATACACTGTAAAGATATCATGTTTCTAAGATGGAAAATACTCTAGCTAGAAAATGATTACACAAAAATAATCTCACAAATTGATATAACTTAATGTGATCTGTTAGATTATAAAATTACTTTTATAATAAAATAGATCTAAAAGATAAGATGAAATTACGTCAGTTTATAGAATTATTTTTGTGTAATTTATTTGTAGATGTAGTAATCATCTTCTAAGACATCAAGTCCCGAGGGTATCAATATACCACAAAATTATTATGTCAAAGATATCACATAATATGGACTCAAGAATAAATAGCATGCCCACAATTAATTTCTAAAACTCATGATAAATCACATGAATATATGCATAAAGTATTTCCCAAAATATATATTTCAACCATTACGAAATTTACGCAATTTCCACTGGTACCAAACTAGCAATATAGCCAAAATTTATACGAGTTTTAAAGTGCACAATACCAAGCAAAAGCAACCAATTTAACCAATTTAAAGTATAAATTATTCTACAATTAGCATAAATATTAGATATATCAGTTGACCTCTTCGCAGCGAAGCATCTCTACAACCTGGGTCATGGTGGGCCTATCATCCTTGTCTTCTGCAACGCATTGCAAAGCCACCTTGAGCAGAAGCTCCATCTTATCCTTATCCTCACTTGGATCTACAATCTCCTCAATATTCCACGACTCCCTTGAAGCTTCACCATCAGCATGCATGATCTTCTCCCTCACCAGCGTGTCCAATCTAGTATGCTCTTTCGCCCCTCCGCCACCAGAGCTATGCTGCGTACCTGTGGGGCTCTTTCCAGTAACCATTTCCAGCACCACAATCCCATAGCTATAGACATCAACTTTAGAGGTGATAGGAAGATTATAAACCCATTCAGGAGCCATATAACCTCTAGTTCCTCTCATCTTTGAGAAGCTTGAATGATCATGCTCACTTCTATTCAGTAGTTTAGACAAACCAAAATCTGCTACCTTTGGTTGATAGTTGGAGTCCAAGAGTATGTTATGAGGCTTTACATCACAATGTAAAACCCACTCTAGGCACTCTTCATGCAAATAAGCTAGGCCTTTCGCTGTGCCCACTGCAATATCAAACCTCTTTTTCCAATCAAGTTCGTTAGAAGCAAGTTTTTCTGCTAAGGTTCCATGCTCCATGAACTCGTACACGAGAAGCCTATGCTTTCCCTCTGCGCAGTATCCCCAGATGTCTATCAAGTTCATGTGGTTAAGCCTCCTAATGGTATTTACTTCTGCTAGGAATTCGGCTTCTCCTTGGTTAGCTTCGTCGAGTCTTTTGATTGCTGCAACTCGCTTATCGGGCAGTATACCTTTGTATACTACCCCTACCCCTCCTCGTCCAATCACTTCAACGAATCCCCGTGTGGCCTTTTTCAGCTCAGAAAACTTGAATCGCTTGAATCTAGACATCAGGAGGTATCCTTCTGCAACTTGGTCGGAATTCTTACTGCTCATGAACAAGAAAAGGAGCACCAGGAAAATGCAGGTTACCTCTAGGCTTCCCACTGCAGTAGCAAACCAAAGCAGAAGCTTCACTGTCTTATTTTCATACGTTCCTCTAACTTGCCTGCTAAGTTCGGGTGTGCAATTCAACCTTGATTCGGCGGCATCCAGCGTCTTGTTATAGACAAAACCAGCTTTGGGTACTTTTAAATAAAAGTCTCCCTCAAAATTTGGTGTAAGTTGTCCATTGAGTAACTCATACTTGGGGTAACATAAATAGCCACCGTCAGCTGCGCTAAATTTAAATTGGAAACCTTTGCAAGCACACGTCGTCAGGCATTCGTTTTTACAGTGTTGTAAGGTCACATTAGGCTGGAACTCTAGATCATAGCCATAGAACTCAACATGAGAAAGTTGGACAAAACTAGAGAGCTTTTCATGACTCTGATTGCAAGGGAGATTGAAGTCTGCTTCACACCCAAAAGACCAATCAGTTGGGTCTTTGATCTTGAATCCCTGAAAGCAAGAGCATCTCCTGCTGGAAGCATGATCATAACTACAAACACTATTGGGCCCACATATGCCATGAATCGTGCATGGATCCGACACCGCTTGCCATGTAACAACCCAATCCCACCTTTCATTCATTGCTTCCAGGCTGTACAATCGAAGGTTACCATCACGATCAAGAGTTAATCTTCTATGAGTTTTCACACCAAAATCTGTAGCTAGGATCACCAAATGATCAGATGACCAGAAATAGCCCGACTCGTTCAGTACTGCAGCTCTACTAGAGTTGTACATAGATCTTCCGGCTAGTCCAGGATCACTAAGCCATGGGTCGGGCCAGTAGAGACTGGATACAACAGGACCTTGGTATAACAGTCGAAGGACATTATCGTTGTCAAAAAATAGCTTATAGTAGCCAGAAGAATAGTCTACTTTGCTTGATTTTGATACAAGGGTTGAAATCCTGGTTAGTGTTTGTTGTGGAAGAAGAGTATCTGTTGGTGAATCAAAGCTCTGCCAGATGACCCCATTCTGATCAGAATGATTTAGAACAAGATTTCCCGTGTTTTGGAGCTGTAGTTGCAATTTCGAAGACTCTATAGGGGTCGAGTGTGCTGTTCTGGTGACCCAAACAGTTATACCAACAGAATTTCTTAGGCGAAGCTTGCCATCTTTCGAAAGCGAAAGCTGTGAACCTGTTCCATCAACCGGATCATCTCGGTTTGCCATCCAAACAACGGTCGGAGCTGAGGACCTTGTCAACCATATGGCAAAGCAGAAAGCATTTTCACCGACCGGGAAAAATCCCGCAGAGAAATCACCATTGAGAGAAACCAGTTTGTCGCTTGGGTTCTCAACAGATAAAGATGAGCCTCTGAGAACGTCAGATTTTTCTGATGATGAAGATAGGAGAGGAGTTTGGATGAGCAAAAGAAGAAGGAAGAAAATTGAGATATCCATGATGAGAATGCAAGAGGGTTACATAGTCGAGATCATCTTTCTACTTTCTGAGTCTTTATCTACGGTACTGATAGATGCATATATATAGGGGAAGATCAATGCAAATGTTCGCCATTAATTTGTTTTCCCAGCCCACTTGTTAATAAACTAAAACGAACGTTTGCAAGACCATTACTCAGACAAACCATTCCTCAGACAAAGACTATGGATGGACATCATGTCATGATCATGTAGGCAATTAAAGTACAGCTTAAAACCTGATTATATATGGCCTTGCTTGATGGTGCAAGTTTACGTTGACTCTCGCTAGCTAGCTTATGGTTATCTGATTAATGTTAATGTTGTAACACCCAGTATTTTTTTTTTTAGTTTATTTTTTTAATTGAAAGATTATTTGTTATTAATTTAAAATTTGATTATTTTGTTTTAAATTTTCAGATTTTATTGGGTTTATTTTTATTATGATTTTTAATTTGTGAAAATTAAATTTGACATGTTTCCTTAATATTAATAATTGTTATGCATTTAAATTTCTCTTAATTTAAATTAGTTTGTGGGTTTTAAAATTATTGTATTGTTGGATTTAATTATTTTATTTTACTTAGTCACTGTGTTTAAATTTATTTTATTTAAAACTGTTGTGTTGAAATAATTTTCGTTGGAATTTTGTGACCCAAGTTGTGAGATTTAGACCTCATTTATTTTCCTTCATTTTTCTTTTCCACTTTCTTTTTCTCTTTTCTCTTTTTTCTTCTTTCTTTTTTTTTTCTTTTCCTTTTCCGGAATGGCTCCCTCCCGCGCGCGACCCAGCCCTCTCTCTCTCTCTCCGTCCGATCCTTCTCTCCCCCAGCCCGCCGCCATGCGCCTCCGTCCGGCGACACCGCCCAGCCCACGGCCTTCCCCACCCTCCGGCGACCACCTCCCTCCAATCTCAGCCCCTCTCGCTTCGCCGTTTGCCCCCACGCGCAACACTATGCCGCGGCGTTCCTTGTGCTCGTGCGCCGCCGTCGCGCCACCATCGGCCACCATCTCTTCACCACTTCATCATCGACCTCCTAGCAACCTAATGCACCCATCCTTGGCTCCGATCTGTCACCGGTGAAGCCCATCTATCTCCATCTCCGATTCGTGCTTTTTGGCCTTCAACCGCCGCCCACGCCGCCACCCACGGCCAACCACCACCACCACTAGCTTCACCGACATCCCTAGGTCCTACCCTATCAATCTCGGGTCTTCGTTTACACCCGTTCAAAAGTGGGTTTCTGAGACCCACGGCCACAGTGCATTTCGCACTGTTTTGTTGCTACGTTGCCGCTTCCAGCACCTCCGTGATCTTTCAAAAATTATATTATAGCATTGTAAGTATTTTTCCCAAAGAACTTTTGAGATTTAAATGTATTTCTGCGCTAATTCATATTTACTGTGAATTTGTTGGTTGTGCCGGACTGAGTCCGAGGAGTAAGGGGGTCGGTTGGATTTGATGGAGTTGTTTGTGTGAGATTGGTTTATGCTATGAAATTTGTTGGCTGTTTCGGGTTTGAATATTGGTGTTTTAAGTTTGACGATGGTCATGGTGAATATTGGAGATTTTTAGGAAGTGATGATATATTTTGGGATTACGAGGGTTTTAAGTTTTGAGATATTAAAATAGGTTATTTTAGAAGTTTAGGATTAAATATCGAAATCCATGATTGATTGAAAACTTACGGAAATTATGTGATTATTTTTATAGGTGACGATTTATTTTCGACTCGACATTTTTGAGGAAAATTCTGAAAAGCTAAGTTGTCCAGGTAAGCGGGGTTCATATACTAGTTTTGCATAAAAGAAATAAAATGAGGTTGACTTTGAAAAATAAGCATGTTTGTTTTGAAAAGAAATGATCTGAAAACAACCTCAGATGTTTATTCTGCATATGCATAAATTCAATATAAGAGAAAGTGTTTTCTGTCATGACTGGTGTAGACATGAGCTAGTTTTGTGCACTTTGTTTCTGAACTATGTAAAAGAGCGAATATGAAAATCTAGAAGTTTTGTTATGAACAAATGAGAATATTTTGTTTATGTTTATCTCGAACATGTGAAATGATCTGAAGCTTTTCAGTGTTTTGTTTTGGAATGATGTGTCATCTGAAAACCTTGGCATGAAGTTCTGATTCTGTATATGATTGTAATCTGTTCTGTTTCTGTTAAGGCCCAGCCACGGGTATAATGGTAGTTTATAACCTTACCACGGGGGTGAAACATGGTATATGGCCCAGCCACGAGTATAATGGTGGTTTATAACCCTACCACGGGGGTGAAACATGAAATATGGCCCAGCCACGGGTATAATGGTGGTTTATAACCCTACCACGGGGGTGAAACATGGAATATGGCCCAGCTACGGGTATAATGGTGGTTTATAACCCTACCACGGGGGTTAAACATGGTATTGTCCCGATGTGATGTTAAGAAATGATTTAATTATAATGTTTCAGTTTGGAAATGCCAACGGATTTTCTTTTTCGGAACAAGTTTGTTTTTCTGAAAATTTCGCTCTGATGTTTTGTAACAAGTTTTGTTTCTACATTCTGAAAGTAAATGTTTTGTTCTGCTTATCAAATGTTATAAATGCTCATGTTTACATGCTAGTATATGATATCTGCTTACTGAGTTGTTGATAACTCACCCCCTTATCTCCACAATATTTTTCAGATATTATGATGGTTCAGCTGAGGATCAAGATTATGAGGCATTGGGTGAGATATTTTAAGTGTGATGGTTCAAGTATATGAAGTTTTTTTTTATGAGTATTGTCGATTTTATTAAGAAATTTTATTATGTTGTGATGACTTGGCATTTTGGAAAATTGGTTATATTGAGGAAATTAGATTGAATCGAATTTTCTAAATGATATTGGGAATTTGGAGTCTAATTTTTATATTGTTGAAATGTGAGTTTAAGTGTTAGGAAGTAACTCTCCGACCCGTGCGGGACCGGGGCGTTACAAATGTTATGGACAAGTACTTTTAAATGTATAAATTTATTTTACAAAAAAGTTAATTCCACTATAAAAAAAAATTTTTTTATTATTTTTTTTACAGTGAAGTCTAATAAAAATTATGTTTAGAACTTGTAAATCTTATATATATATATCATTATTCTCTTTTAAAACATACTGATAAGACTTAGTTTTCTAAGCAGGCTTCAAAATATATATATATATATATTATTTTCAATGTCTCTTCATATATATATATATATATTCATATATATATATATAATATATGGAGCTGGGACCTGTTGATCATCGTGTCAAGCAAGCCGGCAAGGAGTGATTTTTTATTAGGTGTTGTGGGGTATGCTACCAAATAAATTGTATTTTATTAAATGGGGCGCCGGTCGAAACAAACGTATATATTATGCCATACACACTGTTTATTGGATTTTCTTAGCCAATATCAATAATGACAGCTTAGTTTTAGAGCGCGCAGCTTGACCATTATATATATATATATATATATATATATATAATTGTTTAGTTAAGGACTCTAGAGGATTTTTTTTATTTAATTTTTTTTTTCTTTTTCTCATATAATTAAGTATTTGAATTGTTCAATGCGGGAGTTTATATTGATCAATCATTAGTTCCAAATTTATACAAATTATATGTATTCTGGAAATTAGTTGGAGTAGTACTACTGTTTTCGATCGTAATCTACAATTGATTTTTTGTTCATTTATATAAATATATATATATTATATATATATATATATATATATATTGGCACCAGGAATAAATAAATAAATAAAAATATAGCATATATATAGCCGATGATCGATCAAATTGCATGGCCGTGTGGGTGCCAGGCCAACCTAAGTATTTTACAAAAATACTCCTAATTTAAAATATAATTCTATAAAATGTTGTGAAAAATTTTGTGTAAATCATTTTTCATTTAAGATTGAAGAAAAATGAGACTTCTTAAATATTCGTATTTGAAAAATTGTTAAGCCATTTCATGAGGTTTGATGGGTGGCCCTTAATGGCCAACCAGGGGGTTACACTAGAGAGGCTATTTACATAGTCTCTTCCACTCTTTGGATGACACACTTGGAAAAACAAGCTATCTCTCAAATGGTTCTCTCTAGTCACGGCATCTAGGTTGTGGAACGTGTGAGTGTTGCTTTGGTATTACCACGTAGCACACTCCACCATCGATGTAAAGATCGTGGATGAACAACGACGCTGGAGAATCCGTGGAACAACCGTACTAGATCCGAGATATTTCCTGTGAGGTAATATCGCTTCCGCTGTGCATTCTGATCTAATTTTTCTAACATTAAGTATTTCAATTGTTCAATGCAGGAGTTTATATATATTGATCAATTATTAGTTCCAAATTTATACAAATATGTTTTCTGCAAATTAGTGGGAGTACTACTGTTTTCGATTGTATCTACAATTGATTTTTGGTTCATTTATATATATATATATATATATATATATATATATTGGCTCCTGGAATAAATGAATAAATAAATAAAAATATAGCATATATCCGATGATCGATCAAAGTGCATGGCCGTGTGGGGGCCCGGCCAACCTAGGTATTTTACAAAAATACTCCTAATTTAAAATATAATTGTGTAAAATTTTGTGTGTAAATCATTTTCTGTATAAGATTGAAGAAAAATGGAACCTCTTAAATATTGGTATTGTTATTCTTCTTACGCATGGATTCAAATATTTGAATGACATTATAATTAATGAATAACGAAAACGAATTATTTTTTGGGTCAATTTTGAATAACGAAAACGACCTATTTTGGTATATATATGGTTGGATGTTCTGATCAAATATTAATTACGTTCAATTTTTATTTAATACATGATATATGTAGTCCAATGTGGCCGTATGCTCATTGGTCATGATGACAACCAAGCTAGCTAGCTGTGGAAGATATTACGTTCGATTTAATAGCGACTGAGAATGGATGTTTCCGGCGATTTTTCATAGGACAAAATCCTTTTGAAAGAGAAGGTATTATCTTCGAATATTATTAAATCATATGAGAGGTCTTTTATTATTTGATAATCTGAAAACAATAAATTGTGTTTTGGCTCCTACATTTCATAAAGCAGCTACTATGCACGATTTGTTACAGAAAGATAATAGTTTAGAAGAATGCTTATATGAAGCCTCTCTCTATCAAATGCCTTTCAATTTGAGAAGACTGTTCGCAACAATTTTGGTTTATTGTAATCTCACCAATCCAAGAGATATTTGGGAACGTCTTGAACAAGAGATGTCAACTGATTTACAATTGATTGAACATTCTTCATTGAATGTTAGGACAGAAGTTTTGCACTCCATTTCCACAATACTTGAATCGATGGGTAGAGACATTAATTCATTCCATCTTATTGACCAAAATATTCATTTTGTTGAAAATGAATTTTTATCTAGAGAAATTGATGATGAATTGGCTGTTCCAATCCCCGAAGAAGATATTCTTGCATCAACATTACTCAATAGTGAACAACAGAATGTTTACAATTCTGTCTTGAGAAAAGTTTTATCAAACGAAACTGCTACATTCTTTATTGATGGATCTGGTGGAACAGGGAAAACATTCATATATAAAACACTCCTTGCAACAATAAGATCAAAACAATTAGTGGTTCTTGCAACTGTTTCATCTGGTGTTGCTGTATCAATTTTACCTGGAGGTCAAACTGCACATTCACGATTTAAAATATCGTTAGATATTAACAAAAATGTCATATGTGATGTTAGTAAACAAAATGAACTTGCAAAATTGCTACAGAAAGCAAGATTAATTATATGGGATGAAGCTTTTATGTCAAGAAAAGAAGCCATAGAAGCATTGGATAAAAGGTTGAAAGACATTAATGATTCAGAACTATCTTTTGGTGGAAAGGTTGTTGTGTTTGGTGGAGATTTTCATCAAATTCTACCTATGGTTCAAAAAGGCACAAGACAACAACAAATTGATGCTAGCTTGGTTTCTTCTTACCTATGGCAAACATTGACAAAGTTTCATTTGACAGAAAATATGCGTGCAAGATTAGATCTAAACTTTTCAAAATATATATTAGAATTAGGCAATGAGATGCCACCAATCACAATTGATGAACTTGTCAGAATTCCTGCAGCCATGTTGATCACATATGAAAACGATGCCACTTCTTTGAATCATTTGGTGGATGTTGTTTTTCATGATATTTGTGATTATTCAGTAAACATTTCAACCATGATGAATCGAGCTATATTGACACCAAAGAATGCTTATGTTGATGAAATAAATACTTTGTTAATTCAGAAATTTCCCGGAGAGCTAAAACGATATTACAACTTTGATGAATCAATTGACGCATCTGAACAGGCAGTTATGGAAGATTTCTTGAATATTCTAACACCAAATGGACTTCCTCCTCATGAGTTATTACTGAAACAAAATTGTCCAATCATGTTGCTCAGAAACATTAACCCTTCAGAAGGATTATGCAATGGAACATGACTTATCTGCTCCAATTTTGATCATAACATGATTCATGCAGAAATTGTTGTTGGTCATCACAGTAGCAAAAAAGTTTTTATTCCAAGAATCTCATTCTTACCAAATCCTGATGAAAATAGTGGTTTCTCATTCAAGTGAACTCAATTCCTTGTTAAATTAAGCTTTGCAATGAGTATAAACAAATCACAAGGACAAACATTGGATTTTTTTGGAATATATTTGCCTCATCCAGTTTTCTCACATGGGCAATTATATGTAGTTTTATCAAGAGCCAAGACTATTTCGGTAATTAAGATTTTAATAAGGCCAATCTCAATTGAGGAATCATAAAACAATTGCACAAAAAATATTGTTTATACAGAATTGTTAACATTAGCAGCTTCTGATTGATACTATAAAGGTAGTTAAATAAAATTGTAAAATTCTTTTTTAACCACTGCAAATAAATAAAATGTTCATTACATTTTTTTTTTTTTGTGTTGCATATTTTACTAATTTCTTTTTGTCAATCAATAAAAAAAATTTCTTTTCTTTTCCATTTTAGTATGCACTTTAATTAACTGTATATTTGATATACTATACTTATACATTTAATTTGTTTCTAGGTTGCCAGTTTTCAATATGCGGACTATTTATACATCAATTAAAAATATTTCTCCAGCCACAAGAAACTGGAAGATAAAAATGCTTGTAGCTGAAAAATCCTCCAAACGAACTGGGTAACACTCACCAATCAAATACCAAAATTTGACATTGGTTGATCAAGAGGTACTTCATTTATTTTTGTGATTATCTTTCTTTTTACAATAAAAAAAAATCATTATATTTTTTTTATATATATCTTTTACCTTCTATGTAACAATATTTTATCATAAAAAATAATTATTCATACTTTCTTATGTGATACAGGAAAATTGGGTCCAAGCAACGTTGTTTGGTAAAGATATTGAATAACGGGATGATTCTCTACAGATTTTCCGATCTTATTATATTACAACCGCACATGTTAAGCTATTGGATCTTAGATATAGAATTGAAAGTCATGAATATCAATGGATTTTAAATTCCAAAACAATCATCAAAGAAGTGCCAGAGAATGAAGATCAAGTAGGAATGCCAAAGTACAATCTCCTTCCTATCGAAGAGTTAGATCCTTATAAAGACTCGATTGTAGAAATAGGTAATTTTTTTTTTTTTTTGAAATTTTTTATTAATAATAAACTAATAATTTAAACCTTATTAATCAGACCTTTTAGCAATTGCCATTCATATAAAGCCACCAAGAGAGATAACATTAACAAATGGACCAGCTGTAATTCAAGAAATCTATGTTATAGATCAAAGGTAAAAAAATTCATTCACTTTAACATTTTAAAATTACTTTGCAATCTTTATTTTTAAAATTTTCTATTGATTCTTTTATTTTATATGTCATAGTTTGAATCTCATCTACTTAACAATGTGGGGCCGCTTTGTCCAAGACAAATGTCAAAAAATTTCTGAGATAATAGAAACAAAACCAATCATACTTGCAACAAAGCTAAGGGTTCGGTCCTATAATGGTACTTTTAATGATTAACATTTTAAAATATTCTTTTGAATCATATATTTTCTGACTAATAATTATCTATATTTACAATATAGGGTTATCTCTCTCATCTCGACCAATAAATGTATTTACAGTTAATCCCCTTCTCAGAACCATTGCAAAGATGGTAATCCATATTTAACCAATTATTCATTAGTACATTTCTATCAATAGTTACAAATCTATATTTCACTTTTATTAATGCCTTAAAAATAACACAACTATATTAATATTAATTAATCTTCAATTACTTAAGTACATATATTAAAGATCTAAACTTTATTTTTCCATTTTTAAATTAAATATCATTTTTAATTTTTAAGGGCGGCAATTAATGATTCAATGCTTGAAAGTATCATTGCAAAATCTTTGAAATATCCTTCCACATCCTTATCATCGGTTGGTGTTCGAGAAATAACAAAATATTGTGATGTTGCTGCGTTGCTGAAAAGTTTACAACCAATGGAGGTAAAATACTTTTCTTAGTGACATTTTTACATTCTTATTCATTCTTGTTGTGTAAAACATTATTTCTAATATAATACAGAAAACAAAATTCTGGATCAAAGCAAAAATAAACATCATCAACTTGCACTAAATATTCTTTTACATGTCTTGCATCAATTATAACAAAGGACCTGAGCATGACCAAAATGAAAGCTTTCTTTGTTATCATTGCAAACATCAAAGTGTTGCTCAACCACGGTATATATTCTTCAAACTTTATTACTTAATAAGTCATTCAAAATTTTTTTTTCTATGTAATTTTTGCTGACCCTAACAAAAAACAATACTCTCATTATTTATAATTGTTGAGCATATGCTGAGCTGGATGATGAGACAGGAAAATTAGCTGCAGTTATGTTTGGCGAACTTGCAGATGAGGCATTAGGTTGCACATCAATTGATTTCATGAATCACACTGGAGAGGTAACATTTTTCATTTTTACTACTTTTTCCTTTTCAACAAAATATACTTAATTGTACTTTAAGATAACTCTTACATTTTCTATAAAATAATTTAACTATATATTACAACAATTAACATATAAATCATAAATAATAACTTGAATCTCTAAACTTAAAAAGTCTAATAATATAATTAAATTACTTGTAAAAAATAGTGTTATTTTTGCAGTTTTCAATTTTGTTCTATTTGCAAATTATTCATACATTTATTGATTATTTAATCTCATCAAATATTTAATATACATGAGCATTTACCATTTATAGAAAACATGGGATTACAACCTTCAAAAAAAAGTAGATGATTCAACTTACAGCAGATCCAGACAAATTCAACCAACAACAACATAAAAATTTCAATGTTGTCTCAATTGGTCTTGTCCAATATAGCCCAATACTACAATGATGATAGGAAAAAAACAAGTTTATAATTTATCTTGTTGTTTAACTTTGTTTAATATTTCTTTGTATAAATTTATCTGCAAAACAGTTAAAAAATCGAACTAAGCAAACGTGCATTGCACGTTACGCCTCCACTAGTGTGTGTATATATATTATATATATATATATATATATATATAAACAAATATTTTACAAAGTCTATTACAGGAACGTGTATGACGGGTCCTTAATATTTTCCATCCCGGAGGGCAAGCTGGCGGCAAGCTGCAGGAGGGATTTTATTAGGGATATATATATACTAGTGGCCAGTGGGTCATGCTATCAAATTGTAATTCACGCAACAAACACACACACACACATATATATTATATATGAGATCACTGCATATACGTAGTGTATATTAATTTTAGAATATAAAATATGCATGCAGGTCATTTTGGATTCTTTTAGGTCAGTGATCGATCATCATATATATCCTTAGAGTGCTTGACCATATCTCAATCCTTTTCAATTAAGGATTCTAGATGATCATGAGTTTTTATATATATTTGTTTCATTCTACTTCTATATAATACGTTTTTTTTTTTTTTTTTTTTTGTATTGTTCAATGCTAGAAGTAGTACTAATTATGAGAAATATATTAATTAATTTATACAAATATATTAATTTTTGGAAATAATTGATTTTTGGAAACTAGTTGGAGTACGGCTTTAGTATCATATAATTGTATATTTTGGTTCCAAGAATAAATAAATAAATAATCCAGCATGCAACCAAAGAGATCGATTATCATCAGCTCGGATCGAAAAGGTGAATCACTTGGGCTAGCTGGTTTTGTTTTACAAATCTTTCAAACTATGCATCTCATCACATATCAACATCTTAACATCATTTAAATATAAATATTTTTTAATTTTTAATTTTCAACTTTTTCATCTAATTATTACTTAATTATTACAGTTTTTTCAAACTTAAAAAAAATATAAAAATTAATTCAACTTTTTTAAATCTAAAAAAGAAATTAAATTGAAAATGTTATATTCTAATATTGTTTTAATTTTATAATTTTTTTATTCAACTTTTTTTTCTTCTCATTTTCCAAAATTCTATAAAACTCAATCCAAATTATTTCACTATTATTTATAAATTATCTTATTATTATTCATAAATTTTTCATCTCATATATTTATAACTAAACAGACCTAAATCAGTTGTGAGCTGCAGGAATGCTTCTCCATGCAGCTGGATTTGAATGTTTACTAGCTAGTCCTTAATTGACAGGAAAACCTCTACATGATGACCACCCATTACGTGAGTACGCACGCGCACAACTATAAGAAAAATGGACTTCATGACTAATTTATTGTAATTAAAAAATTATTTATAATTAATTTTAATTATAAATAATCATTTTAATAAAATTAACTAATAATAAATGCGCAAGTTTCTTGTAGCATACTCACAAACCAAAGCAAAAGCCAGACCACTCTCTTCTTTTCATATATACGTTTAAATTATTGTTGGCTAGAAGAATGATTCTTGGGTTAATGGGGTGGGAGAGTTGGCAATTTCAAGTCAACCTCAATCTAAAGTCTTCAAATAGAGTTATGGTATATATAAGTAAGTTTATGTATTAATCTGTGTATTAATATTATTATTTTTATTAAATTTAAATTAATACTATTTTCAATAAAATTTATTTTCTGATCAATCATATTGAATAGATGCGCGTATTAATATGCAAAATTGTTATGTACAGTACTAATTTTGATTTAAAATATAAAGACAATAACATTAATACGCAGATTGATATGCAAACTTATTTACAT
This sequence comes from Juglans regia, assembly GCF_001411555.2. Taxonomy (NCBI): domain Eukaryota; kingdom Viridiplantae; phylum Streptophyta; class Magnoliopsida; order Fagales; family Juglandaceae; genus Juglans; species Juglans regia. The sequence continues at coordinate 27,323,544 of NC_049908.1, forward strand.
ATAACAAAACTCCCTTCAAATATATATAGTGAGCTGCCGCTTACTCATTATGTAGCATATTGGTTAATAGGGTTAATGGAAGCAATATAAATTTATTGTAAAGAACATGTTCCAACCAGATACATCATCTAAGTTTATATGATAAAAGAAAAATACTAATACACCGTAAAGATATCATGTTTCTAAGATGGAAAATACTTTAGTATAAAGTGATTACATAAAGATAATCTCACAAATTGATATAACTTGATGTGATTCGTCAAATTATAAAGTTACTTTTATAATAAAATAGATCTAAAAAATTAGATAAAATTACGTCAGTTTGTAAAATTATTTTTATATAATTTATTTGTAGATATAATAATCCTCTTCTAAGACATCAAGTCCCGAGGGTATCAATAAAGAAAGATATTAATCCTCACCCGGCCTTCATGAGTAGACATGCTCTAACTTATCCACATATTATATAATTGAACCATTAACTTCACCCGGCCTTCATGAGTAGACACGCACTATGAATAGAAGATATTTCTTCTTATAGAAATATTTCATATAAACAAGCAAACTTTCCGGAATAAAATAATTATAATTGATAAAATCTGAATCAAGACATGAAATCTTGATACAAGAAATGAAACTAAGCAAAAAGGAAGATAAAACAGAGTCGTGTAAACTTTGCTTCTGTATTGAATTGATTGCATGTAATTGTTTACATCATTCTATTTATAGAAAGAGCTAGAAGGAGCTGAGTGTAACTAACTAACTAACTTTTACATCAGCCAATGATATTAACCATTTGAGCCACATCATCATATACTTTAAGAGTCCCCCTCAAGATGGAGAATGAATGTCTAAAATTCCCATCTTGGATAGCAAACTATGAAACTGGTTGCATCCAAGAGGTTTGGTAAAGATATCACTGAGTTGATGAGCGGAAGCAACATGTAGTGGCTTGATGAGGTTGGCTAACATCTTCTCTCTTACAATGTGGCAGTCTATTTCAATGTGTTTTGTTCTCTCATGAAACACGGGATTTGCTGCAATGTGAAGGGTAGCTTTGTTGTCACAAAACAGTAGAGCAGGTTGGGGATGATCAATCTGAAAGTCCTTCATTAGATTAAGTGACCAAGTCAATTCACAAGTGGTGGATGCCATAGCTCTATATTCAGCTTCGGCTGAAGATCTTGACACAGTTTGTTGCTTTTTAGATTTCCAAGATATAAGTGAGTCACCAAGGAAAACACAAAAGCCAGTTACTGATTTTCGAGAATCCACACACCCTGCCCAATCCGAGTCACAGAAAGCCTTGAGATGAAAATCTGAGTTTGCTGGAAAGAACAATCCTTGTGCAGGTGTTCCCTTTAAATATTTTATGACTCTATGAGCTGCATCTAGGTGAGGTTGTCGTGGTTTATCCATGTATTGGCTAAGAACTTGAACTGCATAAGTCAAGTCTGGTCGAGATATGGTGAGGTATATCAACCTACCAATTAACTTGCGATAGCTTGAAGCATCTTCAATTAAATCACCCTCAGATGAAGAGAGTTTGATGTTTTGTTCCATGGGAAACTGAATAGGTTTTGCTGCTAGTAAACCTGAGTCTTGGAGAATATCCAATGCGTATTTTCTTTGGCACAAAGTGATGCCTTTATCAGATCTAGCCACTTCCAAACCCAAAAAGTACTTCAATATCCCCAAATCTTTTATTTTGAATCTGTCATTTAAGAATGACTTTAGTGCAGTAATAGAATCAATGTCATTGCTTGCTAGTATTATGTCATCTACATAAACTAACAAGGCAATGAATGAAGAGGCAGTGGTTTTAATGAAGATGGAGTGATCAGAATTTGACTTGGTGAATCCATAGTCAAGAATGGCAGAAGATAGTTTAGAAAACCATTGGCGTGAGGCTTGCCTTAGCCCATAAAGAGACTTGGTAAGTTTGCATACTCGAGTATCTCCTTTTTCTGCAAAGCCTGGTGGTATGTCCATATAGACTTCTTCAATGAGGTCACCATGTAAGAAGGCATTATTTACATCTAATTGATGTAAATGCCAGTTCTTAGCAGCTGCCAAAGCTAGTAAACATCTCACTGTGGTTAATTTTGCAACAGGAGAAAAAGTTTCCTGAAAATCCAATCCTTCAACTTGTGTATAGCCCTTTGCAACCAATCGGGCTTTATACCTTTCAATGCTCCCATCTGCCTTGTATTTTATACGATAAATCCACTTGCAGCCTATAGGTTTCTTTCCTACAGGTAAGGAAGTAAGAGTCCATGTTTTGTTTTGTTCAAGAGCTTTGATTTCAGCTTGCATAGCTTCTTGCCACTCAGAAATTTTTGTGGCTTGAGAAAATGACTTTGGTTCAATGTGAGAAGAAATTGATAAGGTAAAGCATCTATGAGAAGGTGAGAGTTTATGATAAGAAACAGAATTAGAAAGAGGATAACGTGTACCTTGAGAACTTTCTGCCATGAAATCCGATTGAGAAGATTGAAGAAAAGCTTGGTTGTTTTCTGTCAAAGCTAGTTGACAATGATAATCTTGCAAATAACTGGGTTGTTTTCTTTGTCTTGTGGACTGTCTAGGAGGAATGTGAGGTGAGGATAAAGGAATGGGAGATGTGGATAAAGGAATGGGATATGAAGATGAAGAAGAATTGTTTGAATCTGAATTATTAGAATCAGAAGAGGAGAATTCTGTAGATAGAATGCTATCTGCAATATGTGAATTTGTTGTTTCAGGAATGATGTTGGGTAGAACCAGAAAAGGATCAATATTAGAAGAAGAATTTGAGTCTATGGATGAAAAGGGAAACTTTTCATCCATAGACTCATGAAATACCACATCACGAGACAGAAATGTTGTATGAGATTCAAGATCATACAATTTATATCCTTTTACAGCAAAAGGATATCCAATGAAAATACTCTTTTTGGCTCGGGGATCAAACTTTGATCTATTTCTGGTAAGAGTGGATGCAAAACAAAGACATCCGAATACTCTTAAATGATTATAAGAAGGAGGAGATGAATGAAGAACTTCATATGGTGATTTATTACCTAGTAAAGGTGTGGGAGTTAAATTGATTAAATGTGTTGCTGCTAAAATACAATCACCCCAAAACTGTAATGGTAATGAGGCCTGAAATCTAAGAGATCTAGCAACATTCAGCAAATGCTGATGTTTTCTTTCCACCACACCATTTTGTTGTGGTTTCTCAACACAACTCCTTTGATGAATCACACCTTTAGCTAAATAATAATCAGGCATATGGAATTCAGCCCCATTGTCTGTTCGAATGCATTTAATTTTGAGACTAAATTGATTTTCAACAAGGGAAAAGAATGATTGAAGGTACTATCTAGTTTGAGATTTTTGCTTCATAAGATACACCCAAGTGCACTTAGAAAAATCATCCACAATTGTTAGAAAGAACTTAGAACCATCTAAGGAAGCAACTGAAAATGGTCCCCATATATCGCAATGCACAAGATGAAATGGAACCAAAGCATTGTTATTACTATGTTCAAATGGAAGACATTTCTGTTTTACCAATGGACAAACATTACATGGAAAAGAATTGGAAATTGTAATGCTTGGTACAGATTTATTGAGAGCTTTTAGTCTAGAGAGGGAAAGATGGCCTAATCTATAATGCCAAAGATCAAATTCTTTATTGACTGAGAGAGCAATGGATGATGAATCAATCGAGGGTTTTTGCAAGAGATGATATAAACCAGCTATTTCTTCACCCATGCCAATCGTTTTCCATGTAGATAGGCCCTGTACAAAACAGAATTTAGAAATGAAAAGAAGACAGCAGTTAATGTCTTTAGTCAATTTACTTGCTGATATGAGATTATATGAGAAAGATGGGACACAAAGAACATTATGCAATATCAAATCATTGGATAGAGTTACGGTTCCTATGTGAGTAACCGAAACAAGATTGTTATTTGGAAGCTTGACAGATGAAGAAACATGAGATTTTATAGAAGAAAAGAAACTGGTGGAGCAGACCATGTGGTCTGTGGCGCCAGTATCTATAATCCAAGGAATAGATGGAGAATTGACAGAGGCAAGAACAATATTTTCTGAAAGAGTAAAGTCTGAAGAAGTTTTACCTGAAATGTTTTCAGAATATGGAATATTTGGTGCTGGAAGAATACCAGATGAACTAGGCACATCAGTAGATAAAGTAGAGACTTGATTTACTTTATGTACTGATTTGAGAGAGGGATTGATTAAGGCAAGAATCTGTTGACATTGCTCTTGTGTAAATGATAATTGTGGAACATCATTACTTTCTTTAACTGTAGGAGAAGAAGATACTTGATTTGCTGAGTGAACATTGGATTTCTTGGATTTAAATCCTGGAGGGAACCCATGGATTCTATAACATTTGTCTGAGGTGTGACCCGCATATCCACAATGACTGCATATAGGTCTTTCTTTTCGAGTTCCAGACTGTCTATTAAAGGCATTGCCATTCTTTGCAATTTTTGTTGTCATAGCAGCAATGGAGTCAAAACTCGGGGCAGAGTTGATCTTGATTTCTCTTTGTTTTTCCTCTTGAACAACAAGAGAAAAAACTCGATTCATGGATGGTAAAGGATCTAACAGCAGAATCTGTCCTCTTATACTGGTGAATGAATCATTTAATCCCATCAAGAATTGCATGATATACTCTTCTTGCTGGAATTCAAAATTTTTTTTAACTATTCCACACGTACATTGTGGCAATTGGTGATAATTGGCTAATTCATCCCAATATGCTTTTAATTGTGTAAAGTAATCACTAACCGATTGTTGTTCTTGAGTTAAAGAACTGATGGCTTTCTTTAATTGGAAGATTCTAGGTCGATTTCCCTGTGAGAAACGTTCTTGTAGATCCTTCCAAACATCTGCTGCTACATCAATGTACAGAATGCTTGAAGCTATGTTCTTGGTGACTGAATTGATTATCCACGATAATACCATATCAATGCACCTTTCCCATGCTGAAAACTTTGGATCAGATCTATATGCAGGTTTCTTTAGGGTTCCATTGACAAACCCCATTTTATTCTTTGCACTTAGTGCTTTGGACATAGCTCTCGCCCATAAAGGATAATTGTCTCCATTTAACTGCAGCGATACTAGCATCAAACCAGGATTCTCTCCATGATGCAAGTAGTAGGAATCTTCAACCAAACTCTGTTGATTTTGTGGAACTGGTGGAGTTGAATCCGTCATTTTTGAAGGAGATCACGTAGATTCAGACTAAGCAAAGAAATCAGATTTCGTCTGATACCATGATAAAATCTGAATCAAGACATGAAATCTTGATACAAGAAATGAAACTTATAAGCAAAAAGGAAGATAAAACAGAGTCGTGTAAACTTTGCTTCTGTATTGAATTGATTGCATGTAATTGTTTACATCATTCTATTTATAGAAAGAGCTAGAAGGAGCTGAGTGTAACTAACTAACTTTTACATCAGCCAATGATATTAACCATTTGAGCCACATCATCATATACTTTAAGAATAATAATATCAAAAAGTGTTAAAGAGTTGTCAAATCAATCTGCATAAAAAAAAGTTCAAATTAATTAGTTACATTATTGGGGTCTCTAAGTATTATTCAAAAAAAAAATACCATTATAAATTATTCTTCTTACAATTAACTCAATTACATATATCAGTTGACCTAGTCTTTGCAGCGAAGCATCTCTACAACCTGGGTCATGGTGGGCCTATCATCCTTGTCTTCTGCAACGCATTTCAAAGCCACCTTGAGCAGAAGTTCCATCTTAGCCGAGTCATATCTGCCGGCCATGCTTGGATCTACAATCTCCTCAATATTCCAGGACTCCCTTGAAGCTTCACCATCAGCATCCATGATCTTCTCCCTCACCAGCGTGTCCAATCTAGTATGCTCTTTCGCCCCTCCGCCACCAGAGCTATGCTGCGTACCTGTGGGGCTCTTTCCAGTAACCATTTCCAGCACCACAATCCCATAGCTATAGACATCAACTTTAGAGGTGATAGGAAGATTATAAACCCATTCAGGGGCCATATAACCTCTAGTTCCTCTCATCTTTGAGAAGCTTGAATGATCATGCTCACTTCTATTCAGTAGTTTAGACAGACCAAAATCTGCTACCTTTGGTTGATAGTTGGAGTCCAAGACTATGTTATGAGGCTTTACATCACAATGTAAAACCCACTCTAGGCACTCTTCATGCAAATAAGCTAGGCCTTTCGTTGTGCCAACTGCAATATCAAACCTCTTTTTCCAATCAAGTTCGTTAGAAGCAAGTTTTTCTGCTAAGGTTCCATGCTCCATGAACTCGTACACCAGAAGCCTATGCTTTCCCTCTGCGCAGTATCCCCAGATGTCTATCAAGTTCATGTGGTTAAGCCTCCCAATGGTATTTACTTCTGCTTGGAATTCGGCTTCTCCTTGGTTAGCTTCGTCGAGTCTTTTGATTGCTGCAACTCGCTTATCGGGCAGTATACCTTTATATACTACCCCTACCCCTCCTCGTCCAATCACTTCAACGAATCCCCGTGTGGCCTTTTTCAGCTCAGAAAACTTGAATCGCTTGAATCTAGACATCAGGAGGTATCCTTCTGCAACTTGGTCGGAATTCTTACTGCTCAAGAACAAGAAAAAGAGCACCAGGAAAGTGCAGGTTACCTCTAGGCCTCCCACTGCAGTAGCAAACCAAAGCAAAAGCTTCACTGTCTTATTTTCATACGTTCCTCTAATTTGCCTGCTAAGTTCGGCTGTGCAATTTAACCTTGATTCGGCGGCATCCAGCGTCTTGTTATAGACAAAACCAGCTTTGGGAACTTTTAAATAAAAGTCTCCCTCAAAATTTGGTGTATGTCGTCCATTAATTGAGTAACTCATACTTGGGGTAACATAAATAGCCACGGTACACATCTGCGCTAAATCTAAATTGGAAACCTTTGCAAGCACACGTCGTCAGGCATTCGTTTTCACAGTGTTGTAAGGTCACATTAGGCTGGAACTTTATATCATTGCCAAAGAAATCAACATGAGAAAGTTGGACAAAACTAGACAGCTCTTCACGACTCTGATTGCAAGGGAGATTGAAGTCTGCTTCACACCCAAACGACCAATCAGTTGGATCTTTGATCTTGAATCCATGCAAGCAAGAGCATCTCCTGCCGGAAGCATGATCATAACTACAAACACTATTGGGCCCACATATGCCATGAATCGTGCATGGATCCGACAACGCTTGCCATGTGACAACCCAATCCCACCCTTCATTCGTTGCTTCCAGGCTGTATAATCGAAGGTTACCATCACGATCAAGAGTTAATCTTCTGTGAGTTTTCACACCAAAATCTGTAGCTAAGATCTCCAAATGATCAGATGACCAGATATAGCCCGACTCGTTCAGTACTGCAGCTTTACTAGAGTTGTACATAGACCTTCCGGCTAGTCCAGGATCACTAAGCAATGGATCAGGCCAGTAGAGACTGGATACAACAGGACCTTGGTATAACAGTCTAAGTACATTATCGTTGTCAAAAATAGCTTATAGTAGCCAGAAGAATAGTCTACTTTGCTTGATTTTGATACAAGGGTTGAAATCCTGGTTAGTGTTTGTTGTGGAAGAAGAGTATCTGTTGGTGAATCAAAGCTCTGCCAGATGACACCACTCTGATCAGAATGATTTAGAACAAGATTTCCCGTGTTTTGGAGCTGTAGGTGCAATTTCGAGGACTCTAAAGGGGTCGAGGCTGCTGTTCTGGTGACCCAAACAGTTGTACCAACAGAATTTGTTAGGCGAAGCTTGCCATCTTTCGAAAGCGAAAGCTGTGAACCTGTTCCATCAACCGGATCATCTCGGTTTGCCATCCAAACAACGGTCGGAGCTGAGGACCTTGTCAACCATATGGCAAAGCAGAAAGCATTTTCACCGACCGGGGAAAAATCCCGCAGAGAAATCACCACTGAGAGAAACCAGTTTGTCGCTTGGGTTATCAACAGATAAAGATGAGCCTCTGAGAACGTCAGATTTTTCTGATGATGAAGATAATAGGGGAGGAGTTTGGATGAGCAAAAGAAGAAGGAAGAAAATGGAGATATCCATGATGAGAATGCAAGAGGGTTACGTAGTCGAGATCATCTTTCTACTTTCTGAGTCTTTATCTGCGGTACTGATAGATGCATACATGATATAGGAGAAGATCAATGCAAATGTTCGCCATTTGTTTTCCCAGCCCACTTGTTAATAAACTAAAACGAACGTTTGCAAGACCATTCCTCAGACAAACCATTCCTCAGACAAAGGCTATGGATGGACATCATGTCATGATCATGTAGTCAATTAAATTACAGCTTAAAACCTAATTATATATGGCCTTGCTTGATGGTGCAAGTTTACGTTGACTCTCGCTAGCTAGCTTAGGGTTATGATCTGATTAATGTTAATTTTATGGACAAGTACTTTTAAATGTATAAATTTATTTTACAAAAAAGTTAATATCACTATAAAAAATTGATTTTTTTTTCTTATTTTTTTTTACAGTGAAGTCTATTTTTTTTTATAAAAATTCTGTTTAAAACTGGTAAATCTTATATATATATGATTATTCTCTTTTAAAACATACTGATAAGATTTCTAAGCAGGCTTCAATATATATATATATATATATATATATGTATATATATATATATATATATTATTTTCAATGTCTGTATATCTATCTATATATATAAAGAGCCTATCTAACAGAAATTTCTTGTTTTAACGGACATAAGTAATTTTTTGTTAACTTCCCTTTAAATCCGTCTGCGTCGTCTACCTTCACTTATTTAATGGTTGCTGTAAAAGAATTTTTATGAGAATAGGAAGTAACGCTTCCAACACCAACCTCTTCGCATTCATCGCTCTCAATCAATTTCTCTCATTTTTGAAAACCTCTCGAGCAAAAGGCGATCTGGAAATGTCATCAAGGCAACAGAGGAGTGCAGTATTCATCGCTCACATTTCATTGGTTGCTATAAAAGAATATTTATGAGAAGGAAAATAACGCTTCGTCTTCCACATGAGAGTTCCCGATGTGCTTCGTATTCATCGCTCTCGTTTCGTCTTCCACATGAGAGTTCCCGATGTGCTTCGTCAATTGCTTATGCCAACCCTCAAAATCTCCCTCGGAGTGTTCAAATCCCTCCTTCAGCGTCGCTCCAAAGCCCTCTCTCTCGCACCTCCATTCCTCGACTACCACTGCTAACCATAACACCCATCTTACACTTTCCAAAACATTGTACAAATAATACTAGGTAAACGCAAAGAGAAACCGTCAAGCCGCTGCTCACCAGAAAAGTCGGCCCATGTTTTGGAGACTCCGATGCTACGATAGAGTATGAGCTGGCTGTTGAAGAGGTTATGGAAGAGAAGTATGAGGATGAGGAGCCTTTGGAGTCTGCATGCGTAGGTCAAAATTTCCAATTCCTCTCCTGTATTAATTTTTGGTTAATTTCTATTGTGGTTCAAGTTTTAGAGCCTCCCAAACGGCAAAGATTTAAGAAGGAAATGGAAATATATTTTTGGTGGTGGGTTTTGTTTCGTACTCGAAATCCCAACATGGATATGTTGAAGTCTGAGTGAATCCTTGTTTTCTTCTTTTTTTCACTCCTTTTTTTTTTCTAAATTTTGGTACATTTCAAGGTTGTCTTCCCTCTGTGTTAGTACATTTCATCAGTGTTATTTTTGGCGAGGCACTGTGACAGTTCTTTGAGATGAATTGGACAAAGGCTTGGTGTTACCTTGGCAGAACTCAGAAAACTTTGAAAAGATTTCTCGTCTATAAACTATACCTTTGTTCCTCGATTGTGCTTGAAAACTAAATAAATTATGAGGGGAAGATCTGATGGAACACAAAAGAAGCGTTTAATCACTTCTTTTTGTGTTGTGGCAATCTTTCTTGGTTTTCTATATGTATACTACGAATCCATTTTTGGCTCTACAAACCATGGTACATCTGCTCTAGAATATGGGAGTAGATCTTTGAGAAGACTTGGTTCATCGTATTTGGGTGGGGAAGAAGATGCTGATGGCAAGCAAGATGAATCTTCAACAAGATTTGGCCTGGCCTGGAAAATGGAGAGGATTTTATCACACCAAAGAGTCTCCCAGTAAGTTCTTTCGGAATATACTTGGTGTTCGGCCCATCTGTTCAGTTTAATTGTTTTCTTAATGCATCCATTGAGTCTGTTTGTCTACTGATTTTTGAAGGTTTGTGATGATCGACATTCAGAACTAATTCCCTGCCTAGATAGACACCTCATATACTAAGTGAGGTTGAAGCTGGACTTATCTTTAATGGAGCACTATGAGAGACATTGCCCTCTTCCAGAAAGGCGGTACAATTGCTTGATTCTTCTTCCACGTGGATACAAGGTGGGGGAGATGCTAAGTTTAAGCAAGATAACGATGTGGAATATTTGTTATTTTCAAGAGTTTTGCATCCTCATCCTTTCTACTAAATATTAGTTGTTCTGTTGCTGGTGTGGTGTTTCAAGTCTCAATCAAGTAGCCGGAAAGCAGAGATCAAGTATGGAAAGCAAACATAGCTCATACTCAACTTGCACATGAGAAGTCTGACCAGAACTGGATGGTTGTGAAAGGTGAAAAGATTGTATTTCCGAGTGGAGGTACTCATTTTCACTATGGTGCAGATAAGTATATTGCTTCAATTGCAAGTGTAAGATGATTGCTGGCCTTTATTGAATACCTTTTGCTAAGTACTTTTTCGAGTTAGGAGGCCATATAGAATTTTGCATACTTCCTGTGCTCTGCATTGCCCTATGGCTCATATTCTCTTTTATTCAGATCTTGCTGTTTCTCTAATTTATTTTTTAGTAAATATATTTATACTTCATGAATGAAGAAATAATTTTATATGTGGCTTAATTTTGCAGATGCTAAACTTTTCACACAATAATATAAACAATGAAGGAAGATTAAGAACAGTTCTTGATGTTGGATGTGGTGTTGTGAGTTTTGGAGCTTATCTACTCTCATCTGATGTTATAACGATGTCCTTTGCACCGAATGATGTGCATCAAAACCAAATTCAGTTCACCCTAGAAAGAGGAATTCCTGCATATCTTGGTGTTCTAGGAACCAAGAGGCTCCCTTATCCTAGCAGATCTTTTGAACTTGCTCACTGTTCTCGTTGTAGGATTGATTGCTTCAAAGAGATGGAATTCATCTTCTTGAACTAGATAGATTACTCAGACTAGGATGCTATTTTTCCTACTCATCTCCCGAGACATATGCTCAGGATGAAGAGGATCTCAGAATATAGAGAGAGATGAGTGCCCTTGTGGGACGTATGTGTTGCACAATAGCTTCAAAGAGGAACCAAACTCTTATTTGGCAAAAGCCTCTGACAAATGACTGTTATATGGAAAGAAAAACCTGGTACCCTCCTTCCTCTCTGCCAATCTGGTGATAATCTAGATAAAGTTTGGGGTGTGTCATTGGAAGCATGCATCATACCATACTCTGATCTTGAGTGTCTTCTCCTATTTTCTTTAGCATAATTACTTGTTTTCTACGATGTTATAAATTGTTAACAGAAAGTTAATATTTTTTGAGTTGTTAAAACAAAACTTGTTCTTGCCTTTATGAATCATGATCCCTATGTGCCACTAATTTAAAAAGTTTGTTTGAGTTTTCTTTAACTTTGGATCTTTTTAGTCAAAGCTTTAAAGTACCTTCACCGTTATTTACATCATAAGCAATAAAAACAAACATAGGTTTTGTTTCTTTTGGCATAAAATATATTCTGGAAAATGTTTTTTGTGCTTTCCTGTGTTTGGTCCCACCAAAGGATGATAATAGCTCCTGAATTCTACATGGAAAAGGTCAAGGTAAGATTCCTCGTGGATATGGCAGACTAATAAATTTTTAATTGATAAAGATTACTTCCTTTCAAAAGCAATAATCAGAGCAAACTTTCTTTTTCACTATTTTTTGTTTCCCCTTCCATTTCAAACAGTGAAGCCAATACAAGTCAACTATAGATTATTCAATTTTATGTTGGCCTTAACCGACTCAACCAATAGCAGCACTAGAATTTTAACATCGTTTCTATTGATTCTGTACATGATGACATAAAATTAAACTTATAGCAGGAAGTTTTGTTAAAATTATAGATGTTATAAACATGTATTGGATTGAATGATATTTTGAATTAATCTTTTTATTTTTTTTCACTATATCTTAAATTATTTAGTATAATCAATTATTTTTATAAAATATATGTTATTTTTTACAAATAATTATTTTATAAAACTAGGCAAACGTGCATTATACGTTGCTCCCATCTAGTATATATATAATATATGGAGCTGGGTCCTGTTCATCGTGTCAAGCAAGCCGGCAAGGAGTGATTTTTTATTAGGTGTTGTGGGGTATGCTACCAAATAAATTGCATTTTATTAAATGGGGCGCCGGTTGAAACAAACGTATATATTATGCCATACACAGTGTTTATTAGATTTTCTTAGCCAATATCAATAATGACAGCTTAGTTTTAGAGTGCGCAGCTTGACCATTATATATATATATATATATATATATATATATAATTGTTTAATTAAGGACTCTACAGGATTTTTTCTATTTAATTTTTTTTTCTTTTTCTCATATAATTAAGTATTTGAATTGTTCAATGCGGGAGTTTATATATATTGATCAATCATTAGTTCCAAATTTATACAAATATGTTTTCTGCAAATTAGTTGGAGTACTACTGTTTTCGATCGTATCTATAATTGATTTTTGGTTCATTTATATATATACATATATATATATATATATTTATATATATTGGCTCCTGGAATAAATGAATAAATAAATAAAAATATAGCATATATCCGATGATCGATCAAATTGCATGGCCGTGTGGGGGCCCGGCCAACCTAGATATTTTACAAAAATACACTTAATTTAAAATATAATTGTGTAAAATTTTATAAAAAATTTTATGTGTAAATCATTTTCCGTATAAGATTGAAGAAAAATGAAACTTCTTAAATATTCGTATTGTTATTCTTCTTACGCATGGATTCAAATATTTGAATGACATTCTAATTAATGAATAACGAAAACGAATTATTTTCTGGGTCAATTGTTGAATAACGAAAACGACCTATTTTGGTATATATATGGTTGGATGTTTCGATAGCCCCTAACTTTATTCCGAAATATTAATTACGTTCGATCAATATTTAGTTAATACATGACGTAGTCCAATGTGGCCGGCCGTATGCTCATTGGTCATCATGACAACCAAGCTAGCTGTGGAAGATATTACGTTCGATTTAATAGCGACGACAATGGATATTTCCGGTGATTTTTCACAGTGTTTACGACAAATTCAGCACTGGGAAAAGTCTTATTTCTTGTAGTGTTTCTACCAATTCATCTCATATCATGATCAATATTCCTCGTATTATTTAAATTTTACAGATTAAATTATATATATATCATGACATCGATGATAAGTAGTATATATAACGACCTTTAAATAAAATTATTTTAAAAAATAATAATAGTATTAAAATAAAATAAATCTGGGCCATCATTAATATTGCCAATATCTTTTATATATGATCTGCTTAATTCCCTTGTTAAATTCCAATAAAATAGACCAAGCTCATGCAGTGGCGAAACCAACAATATTTATGTTGAGGACAGGCCAATTTTTCTATTATGTAACACATTTATGTAAAAAGTAATATTGTTAAATATAGTCTTAAGCTGGTGTGCAAGTTCTACGCATTCTCTTTGGAAAAAAAAGTGAGATTGACTATTAATAAATAATTTTTTTCATATGGATCTTAGATTTATCTATTTTTTCAAAGGTAGTGGACGAGACTTGCACATAATCCTAGGACTACAATCATCATTTTTCTTATGTAAATTAAAAAGATATTGAAAAATCATAACAACATAACTACAAACTATTTTAACTATTTTTCATATAGATTGTTAACCTTAAATAATTTTTCTTGTATTTTCACTTTGTATTCTATATTAAAAAACTCAATATTGGTATCCATATTAATAAATTTATTATTTCTCTTAAACTTAGTTTTAATTTTAATTTTGGAGAAAGCACATCCTTGAAAATAGATCATATATAGAAATTAAATAAAATTTTGGGACTATAAAAAAAAATTGGAGAGAAATATTTTTAGGTATATTTTAAAAAATTTTAAAAAGCATATGGAATTATAAATTTATTTGGGGGGAGAATTATGTATAAAATCTAGTATTCTATATTTCAAGAAGTATTTTTTTTTTTTGTGGGGGGGGGGGGGGGGGGGGGGGAGCCCTTAGCACAACGTGGGTCCGCCATTGCCTAGCTGGTACGTACTTCACACTAGCCATAGATAAAATGAGAACAGGTAAAAATTTCTCAAAATTTTTCAAAAATTTTCACAATTTTTTTTTTTAAATATCACTCAAATTATAAAAATTACTATTCAACATTTTCCTTGCTATGCCAGGAAATATGCCGCATTTATATATCAGGAAATTAAGCTTATGCTTCAAGCGTATCTAAGAAAATAGACAAAAGTCTTCATTTCTATTTGCCAGAATTTGGTAAAGATGCTACTTGTCAGATTTTAATAGTTGAATTGAAATATATTGGTCTTATGCATCATTAGATAGTCAGATGAAATGATATAAGAAATATGTAAATAGTAATAAAATTATAGGAAAACTAACCTGCTTTTCCTTTGTATTGTATTCATCTTAAATAGAGATTACAAGTATGAGTAACGGTTATGAACAGCTAACATCATGACTATCTATTGTGCTATAAAAGGAAATATAATCACTGCCTATTATGCTATACAAGGAAATAAGAACATTTACAAAACATAGTAAGGTATAAACAGAATAAGAAATTAAAGATGAGAGGAAGTCATGGAGAGAGAATCATGGTTGACAGATCATATCTCTACATCCCCCCTCAAGCTCAAGGCGATATTGGACTGCTGAAGAGCTTGCTTCTATTCGGTAGAAACTTGGCAGCACACAATGGTTTTGTAAATATATCGGCAATTTGATCTAGACCAGAGATATGTTGCAGAAAAAGAATACCACGTGCTACTTGTTCCCGAACAAAATGAATATCAATCTCAATATGTTTCGTGCAATGATGAAAAACTGGGTTCTTAGCCATGTTGATAGCACTAATGTTGTCGCAATACAATGTGGGAGCAGGAATTAAATAGCCAATGCTTTTCAAAAGATGCATGAATCACATAAGTTCAGCTGTGGTTGATGCCAACGCACGGTATTCTACTTCCGCTGTAGAGCGAGACACGGTAGCTTGCTTCTTAGCTCCCCAAGATAACAAGTTATCACCCATATATATAGCAAACCCAGTTGTAGAACGTAGATCATCCCTGGATCCTGCCCAATCCGCATCACAAAAACCACGAAGTGCAATGAGAGGAGTTTGGACAAAATTAAGTCCAATATTAAGAGTACCTTTGAGATACCGAAATATACGCTTAACGGCAATGAGATGTGTGTCTCGTGGATTTTGCATGAACTGACAAATATTGTTGACTGCATAGGAGATGTTGGGGTGTGTCAAAGTGAGATATTGTAGCAAACCAACAAGGCGTCGATAATGGGTTGGATCAGATAGGAGAGCTCCCCTCATTAGCAGTCAACGACGTACCAGAGGCCATAGGAGTGGAGACTGGTTTCGCACCATGCAGACCAAATTTCTGAAGTAGAGAAAGGAGATATCGAGTCTGAGTGACAGTGATGGTTGACGCAACTCATGTAATTTGTAAGCCTAAAAAGTAATGAACATCTCCAAGATCCTTCATGTGAAAAACAGTAGAGAGATGAGAAATAAAGCTGATGATGCTTGAAGAAGAGCTCCCTGTCATAAGTATGTCATCGACATAAATTAAGAGCACAATTATATCTGAACCTTGACGTCGAGAAAACAAGGACTGATCATAGGGACATCGATGGAAACCCATTTGCTGAATATAATTGCTGAACTTCATGTACCATGCTCTTGGAGCCTGTTTTAAGCCGTAGAGAGCTTTATGCAAGTGACAAACATGATGGGGATGAGATGAGTCTTCAAAACCAGGTGGCTGAGATAAGTATACACGCTCTTGTAAATCACCATGAAGAAAAGCATTACTTACATCAAGTTGTTTAATTGACCAACCTTGAGATAAAGCAGGTGTGAGGATCAATTGAATGGTACCATGTTTAACCACTGGAATAAACGTTTCATCATAATCTAGACCAGGAAGTTGGGTGCAACCACGGGCCACTAGTCGAGCTTTATACCGTTCGATTGAGCCATCAGATCGTGTTTTAATTTTAAACACCCATTTGCTACTAACCAGGTTCATGTCTAGTGTTCGAGGTACCAACGTCCACGTATTGTTGCTATGAAGCGCATTAATTTCATCTTGCATGGCTTGCTGCCACTTTGGATCAGTGAGAGCGTGCTTATACGTTCGAGGCTCTTTTGGTTGGTTTTCAAGATCAGCTAGAAAACATGTAGGTATTGGATGTCTTGAAGAAAAGAAAACCTTAGGCTTTAATGATCCTGCTTGAGCGCGCGTTATCATAGGATGAGTTCGACGTGGTGCAGATTGTGAAATGGTCTCAATATCTGGAGAAGTCAATTCTGAAGCATCCTGAATGATAATGTTGGTAGGAGGCTCCTGGCATGGTGTAGATTGTGACATTGACGCAGAGTGTTGAACATGAAGTGAGGAAGAATGCACATGATCAACAGTAGGGGTAGCTGCAGTTAAGGAGTCGAATGGAATAGATTGTATAGCAGCAATGTGAAGAGGCTTGGGAAGAGCACGAACTTTAAAGGTATAAAAATCAGATTTAGTGGACTCCTACGTGGACCTGAAGGGAAATGTTAATTCATCAAACTTTACATGCCGAGAGATATATATGCGACTTGTTTGCATGTCGAAACATTGATATCCTTTGTGATGTGGAGAGTATCCCAGAAACACACAACGAATGGATTTATAGTCCAGTTTGGCCCTTCCAAAAGGAGTAAGTAATGGGTAACATGCACACCCGAAAACTCGTAAAAGAGTATAGGATGGTGTCGCTCCAAAAACAAGTTCATAAGGAGACTTGTTACCAAGAATAGAAGTTGGAAGCCGATTTATTAGAAAAACTGCAACGTTAAACGCAGCTGTCCAAAATCGTGGAGGGATGGAGGCATGGGCCATTAATGTTAAACCAATGTCCACAATATGCCGATGCCGACGTTCGGCCAATCCATTTTGCTCTGGTGTTCCAGGGCATGATAACCTGTGAATAATTCCATGTGCTACAAAATAATCTTGTAAAGTTTGGTTAACAAATTCTCCGCCACCGTCACTTTGAATTATTTTTGCACAAGTATTGAACTGGTTAATCATTTGTTGAAGAAATGCAGGAAATATAGTGGCGACATCAGATTTACGAGCCATAGGAAAATGCCATATGTAGCGAGAATATTCATCAACAATGATTAAATAAAATCGAAACCCATTATAGAAAGGGATTGAGGCAGGTCCCCACACATAGGTATGAATAGTATGTAAAAAAGTTGTAGCATATGTCCTCGAGAGCTAAATGGTAACTTTGTGGATTTACCCAAAACACAACTTTCACAAAATGCAACATTTTTATTCAGATTTGATAAAGATAAAAGTTGAAGAATTCGAGATTGAGGATGTCCAAGCCGAGCATGCCACAAGTTGCTAGGTACTTTAGTTGATAGCAGACCAACTGGAGAATTTGAATATTGGCGTAACTGGATTGGATACAAGCCATCGACCATGGAACCCTTAAGGAGCACCTGCTTCGTCCTCATGTCCTTAAGAAGAAAACCCCAAGGATAAAATATAAAATAACAGTTATGTTCCCTTGTGAGTTGAGAGACAGATAACAATTTATTTTTAATATTAGGAACAATAAGAACATTATTGAGCTTGATATCGGTAGCAAGTAATGAGACTTGTCCAATACCAGATATTTGTAATCCATTTCTATTTCCAACCATAACAGAATCGTTTCCAAGATAAGAATGAATACCTTGTACTTCATTTGTATCAGATGTCATATGATGATTTGCACCAGTGTTGGGGTACCAAGTGTCCTCTGTAGTTTCGGCAACTTGTAGTGCAGCAAAGGCTTTGAATTGTTCTGCTTCTTCATCTGAGGCAAAGCATCCATATTCTTTATGGTTCGGGCCTCCACATCGAAAACAAGTTATGACTCCACGTCCGCGACCCACGATTTATGAATGTTTTAGTGCGAGTTCCAGAATTACCTCTAGTTGAGCGGAAGGAGCGGGCATCTTTGTGTTGGGATTGAGAGGGACTCTGATTGTGTGCAATATTACGACCACGAGAACTATGAGTTCCATGAGAATTTGTATTGGTTCTGCCACGATTGGTGTAAAATGTAACATTACGAGAAGTCACCCATGCAGCTTGAAGACGAATTTCGAAATCACATAATTTGCCGATGACCCCTTCAAGAGGTGGGAAATTATCTCGAGCATTTAAAGCTGCTACTATAGGATCAAACTCAGATCCTAGCCTCGAAGAATACATATGATGAACTCATCGTCATCCATTGGCTTACCTGCACCTCGAAGGGACAAGGCCAGAGATTTGGCCTTGTGCAGATAATCTTCTAAAGAAGAACTGCCTTTGTTGAGCGACTGCAACTCGCCCTTCATCTGTTGAAGGCGATCCCGAGTGTGACTACCATAAAGAGTCTCCAAAACATGCCAAGCATCATGAGAGGATTCACTATTGATGACTTGGGACAGGGGACCGTCGGACAGAGAGCTATTGATCCATCCAAGAATCAATTGATCAGTGCGCAGCCACATAGCTGTTGCTGGGTTGGTTCGAGACTCACCATCTTCACCGATGATGATTTGCAACGGGCAAGGAACCCGATTTTGCACATAACCAAGAAGACCATTTCCACGAAGAATGGGAATGACTTGTGCTTTCCATAAAAGATAATTTGTAGAGGCCAGCTTAATCGAGATATCAAGTAAATGAGGAGAAGATGGAAAGGCAAGTGAAGAAGGAGTTGACACAGGTGGGATCGAAGAGGTAGACGACTCCATTGTTGGTGATATGTCTGGGGCTCTGATACCATGTAGGAAAACTAACCTGATTTTCCTTTGAATTGTATTCATCTTAAATAGAGATTACAAGTATGAGTAACGGTTATGAACAGCTAACATCATGACTGTCTATTGTGCTATAAAAGGAAATATAATCACTGCCTATTATGCTATACAAGGAAATAAGAACGTATACAAAACAGAATAAGGTATAAATAGAATAAGAAATTAAAGATGAGAGGAAGTCATGGAGAGAGAATCATGGTTGACAGATCATATCTCTACAAAAATAGTTTGTGAATAAGAATAAAATTATTTATGAATAATAATAAAATAGTTTGAATTAAGATTTTTATTGAGTTATGAGAAATGAAAGAAAAAAATTATAAAATTAAAATATTGTTATTATAAAATTTTTAAATATTATTTTTATTTTAAAATTTAAAAAAAATAAATAGTTTTTTTTATTAGAATAATTTCTTGTTTAAGACAAGACCTTGGAAATCGGGTGAACGTACGTCGTCCTTAATTTGGCTAGAAGAATGATTCTTAGGTTAATGGGTGGGAGAGTTGGCAATTTCAAGTCAACCTCAATCTAAAGTCTTCAAATAGAGTTTTGTTATATATAAGTAAGTTTGTGTATCAATCTGTGTATTAATATTATTATCTTCATTAAATTTAAATTAACATTATTTTCAATAAAATCTACTTTCTGACCAATAATATTGAATGGATGCGCATATTAATATGTAAAATTATTATGTACAGTACTAACTTTAATTTGGAATATAAAGGCAACAACATTAATATGTAGATTGATATGCAAACTTACTTGTATATAACAAAACTCCCTTCAAATATATATAATGAGCTGCCGCTTACTCATTATGTAGCATATTGGTTAATAACTTAATAGGGTTAATGGAAGCAATATAAATTTATTGTAAAGAACATGTTCCCACCAGATACATTATCTAAGTTTATATGATAAAAGAAAAATACTAATACACTATAAAGATATAATGTTTCTAAGACGGAAAATATTCTAGTCATAAAGTGATTATATAAAGACAATCTCACAAACTGATATAACTTGATGTGATTGGTCAGATTATAAAGTTACTTTTATAATAAAGTAGATTTAAAAGATCAGATAAAATTATGTCAGTTTGTAGAATTATTTTTGTGTAATTTATTTGTAGATGTAATAATCATCTTCTAAGACATCAAATCCCAAGGGTATCAATATACCACAAAATTATTATGTCAAAGATATCACATAATATGGATTAAAAAAAATAGCATGCTCACATTTAATTTCTAGAACTCATAAATCACATGAATATATGCATAAAGTATTTCCCAAAATATATATATTTCAACCATTACGAAATTTACGCAATTTCCACTAGTACCAAACTAGCAATATAGCCAAAATTTATACGAGTTTTAAAGTGCACAATATCAAGCAAAAGCAACCAATTTAACCAAAAAAAAAAAAAAACCATTAATTAAAGAACTACTTTATCTTGTTTGCTAATCCAACGTCCAGCCAAAGTTCCTCGAGTTAATGAAATAGATACCTAGAAGTTAGAACCTAGTCGAGTTAATCCTCACCCGGCCTAAATGAATAGACATGCTCTAACTTATCCACATATTATATAATTGAACCCATTAACTTCACCCTAAATAAATATGGACAGGCACTATGAATAGAAAATATTTCTTCTTATAGAAATATTTCATATAAACAAGGAAACTTTTCGTAATAAAATAATTATAATAATATCAAAGCGTATTAAAGAGTTGTCAAATCAATCTGCATAAAAAAAAGTTCAAATTAATTAGTTACATTATTGGAGTCTAGATGTATTAAAATAAAAAAACAGTATAAATTATTCTACAATTAACATAAATATCAGATATATCAGTTGACCTCTTTGCAGCGAAGCATCTCCACAACCTGGGTCATGGTGGGCCTATCATCCTTGTCTTCTGCAACGCATTTCAAAGCCACCTTGAGCAGAAGTTCCATCTTAGCCGAGTCATATCTGCCGGCCATGCTTGGATCTACAATCTCCTCAATATTCCACGACTCCCTTGAAGCTTCACCATCAGCATCCATGATCTTCTCCCTCACCAGCGTGTCCAATCTAGTATGCTCTTTCGCCCCTCCGCCACCAGAGCTATGCTGCGTACCTGTGGGGCTCTTTCCAGTAACCATTTCCAGCACCACAATCCCATAGCTATAGACATCAACTTTAGAGGTGATAGGAAGATTATAAACCCATTCAGGGGCCATATAACCTCTAGTTCCTCTCATCTTTGAGAAGCTTGAATGATCATGCTCACTTCTATTCAGTAGTTTAGACAGACCAAAATCTGCTACCTTTGGTTGATAGTTGGAGTCCAAGAGTATGTTATGAGGCTTTACATCACAATGTAAAACCCACTCTAGGCACTCTTCATGCAAATAAGCTAGGCCTTTCGCTGTGCCCACTGCAATATCAAACCTCTTTTTCCAATCAAGTTCGTTAGAAGCAAGCTTTTCTGCTAAGGTTCCATGCTCCATGAACTCGTACACCAGAAGCCTATGCTTTCCCTCTGCGCAGTATCCCCAGATGTCTATCAAGTTCATGTGGTTAAGCCTCCCAATGGTATTTACTTCTGCTTGGAATTCGGCTTCTCCTTGGTTAGCTTCGTCGAGTCTTTTGATTGCTGCAACTCGCTTATCTGGCAGTATACCTTTATATACTACCCCTACCCCTCCTCGTCCAATCACTTCAACGAATCCCCGTGTGGCCTTTTTCAGCTCAGAAAACTTGAATCGCTTGAATCTAGACATCAGGAGGTATCCTTCTGCAACTTGGTCGGAATTCTTACTGCTCATGAACAAGAAAAAGAGCACCAGGAAAGTGCAGGTTACCTCTAGGCCTCCCACTGCAGTAGCAAACCAAAGCAAAAGCTTCACTGTCTTATTTTCATACGTTCCTCTAACTTGCCTGCTAAGTTCGGCTGTGCAATTTAACCTTGATTCGGCGGCATCCAGCGTCTTGTTATAGACAAAACCAGCTTTGGGTACTTTTAAATAAAAGTCTCCCTCAAAATTTGGTGTATGTCGTCCATTGAGTAACTCATACTTGGGGTAACATAAATAGCCACGGTACACATCTGCGCTAAATCTAAATTGGAAACCTTTGCAAGCACACGTCGTCAGGCATTCGTTTTCACAGTGTTGTAAGGTCACATTAGGCAGGAACTTTATATCATTGCCAAAGAAATCAACATGAGAAAGTTGGACAAAACTAGACAGCTCTTCACGATTTTGATTGCAAGGGAGATTGAAGTCTGCTTCACACCCAAAAGACCAATCAGTTGGATCTTTGATCTTGAATCCCTGCAAGCAAGAGCATCTCCTGCCGGAAGCATGATCATAACTACAAACACTATTGGGCCCACATATGCCATGAATCGTGCATGGATCCGACAACGCTTGCCAAGTGACAACCCAATCCCACCCTTCATTGGTTGCTTCCAGGCTGTATAATCGAAGGTTACCATCACGATCAAGAGTTAATCTTCTGTGAGTTTTCACACCAAAATCTGTAGCTAGGATCTCCAAATGATCAGATGACCACATATAGCCCGACTCGTTCAGTACTGCAGCTCTACTAGAGTTGTACATAGACCGGAAGGCTAGTCCAGGATCACTAAGCAATGGATCAGGCCAGTAGAGACTGGATACAACAGGACCTTGGTATAACAGTCGAAGTACATTATCGTTGTCAAAAAATAGCTTATAGTAGCCAGAAGAATAGTCTACTTTGCTTGATTTTGATACAAGGGTTGAAATCCTGGTTAGTGTTTGTTGTGGAAGAAGAGTATCTGTTGGTGAATCAAAGCTCTGCCAGATGACACCACTCTGAGAATGATTTAGAACAAGATTTCCCGTGTTTTGGAGCTGTAGTTGCAATTTCCAGGATTCTAAAGGGGTCGAGGCTACTGTTCTGGTGGCCCAAACAGTTATACCAACAGAGTTTGTTAGGCGAAGCTTGCCATCTTTCGAAAGCGAAAGCAGTGAACCTGTTCCATCAACAGGATCATCACGGTTTGCCATCCAAACAACGGTCGGAGCTGAGGACCTTGTCAACCATATGGCAAAGCAGAAAGCGTTTTCACCGACCGGGAAAAATCCCGCAGAGAAATCACCATTGAGAGAAACCAGTTTGTCGCTTGGGTTCTCAACAGATAAAGATGAGCCTCTGAGAACGTCAAATGTTTTTGATGATGAAGATAGGAGAGGAGTTTGGATGAGCAAAAGAAGAAGGAAGAAAATTGAGATATCCATGATGAGAATGCAAGAGGGTTACATAGTCGAGATCATCTTTCTACTTTCTGAGTCTTTATCTACGGTACTGATAGATGCATATATACAGGAGAAGAATGCAAATGTTCGCCATTTGTTTTCCCAGCCCACTTATTAATAAACTAAAACGAACGTTTGCAAGACCATTCCTCAGACAAAGACTATCGGTGAGAAATTAAACCACCGGAAGTCACTGTTTTATTATTGTACGTCAGTGTTGATTTTTCGAACTCAATGGAGATTTTTCAGAGTGTTGACATGTCTTTTTCATAATTTATAACGTCATTATTTAGACAAGAAAGAAGTCGATTGAAATCTTATCTCTATATACCAAACTTCAAGCTTGGAAGATTTTCTGATTAATGGAGGTGTAATTCACAGATGGACATCATGTCATGATCATGTAGTCAAAGTACATATTATATATATATGTATATAATATGAAGCTGGGTCCTGTTCATCGTGTCAAGCTAGCCGGCAAGGAGTGATTTTTTATTAGGTGTTGTGGGGTACTATGCTACCAAATAAATTGCATTTTATTAAATGAGGCGCCGGTTGCACCAATTAAATTGTAGAATAATGCTACCATGCGTCACGCAATTGAATGCGAATGCAACAAACGTATATATTATGCCATACACAGTGTTTATTGGATTTTCTTAGCCAATATCAATAATGATAGCTTCGTTTTTGAGTGCGCAGCTTGACCATTATATATATATACACACATATATATAATTGTTTAATTAAGGACTCTAGAGGATTTTTTTATTTAATTTTTTTCTTTTTATCGTATTTTTATAAAAAATACTAATTTAAAATATAGTTGTAAAAAATTTTGTGTATAAATCATTTTCCGAAGAAAAATGAGACTTGATCTTAAATATTCGTAGTGTTATTCTTCTTACGCATGGATTCAAATATTTGAATGACATTATAATTAATGAATAACGAAAACGAATTATTTTTTGGGTCAATTGTTGAATAACGAAAACGACCTATTTTGGTATATATATGGTTGGATGTTCTGATCAAATAGTAATTACGTTCAATTTTTAGTTAACACATGATGTAGTCCAATGTGGCCGTATGCTCATTGGTCATGATCACAACCAAGCTAGCTGTGGAAGATATTACGTTCGATTTAACAGCGACGGCAATGGATGTTTCCAGCGATTTTTCTTAGTATTTACGACAAAATTCACTACAAGAAAAATGACCTTTTGCGGCGATTTTTGTTTTGTTGCAAAAAAAATCGCCGCAATAAGTAACTATTTGCGGCAAAAATAAAATCGTCGCAGCTTATTCACATCGACTTTGAATTCAAACTCAGTGGCGCAATCATTTTCTTTATTGCAACGAATTTTTACTATATTGTGGCGAAAATAATCGCTGCAATAAGAAACAATGTGTTGCAACGGAGGAAAATCGTTGGAACACTTCTCTTGGGCGCCAAAACGCATTTTCTTTTATTTTTCCCCCCTGTTTTGTTCCCGAGTACAGGTCCCTTCTCCACTTCGACGTTCTTCTCATTTTCGCCTACCTGCAAATCCCCCCACCCCCACACGGCTTCATCTCCATTTTCAACATCAGGGCACAAAGCTATGTAGTCCTCTTCATTTCCCTTTCTGCGGAAGCTAGGATCCTCGTCATTTCCACCCTTCTCCACTTCGACGTACGTTCTTCCCCATTTTCGCCTACCTGCAAATCCACCCACCCCCACACGACTTCATCTCCATTTTTGACATCAGGGCACAAAGCTTCTACTCCTCCACTTAATTTTCCTTCCGCGAAAGTTAGGGTTGTCATTTCCTCTCCATACAAAATCGCATGCCTCCATCATTCGTCTCAGAGTGATTTGCTTTCACTATAGGTATCTCTACAACTCATTTTCTATTCTCTCCCCCTTCATCCGTGCTAGTTACTTCACAAAAATTGGCCTTTTTGTTTGTAGACTAATTTCTAGATGTTTGAATCTAAAAGCAGGTCCTTTCTTGTACAAGATTTTTTTTGTATATTGGGATTTTGTATACATGTTGATGTGGGTATCAGATTAGGGCAAGATTTTGGCATTGGGTATCTGTTTAGAGAGAGAGGGAGGATAGAAGTGTAAGGAGGCAGCATGCTTTTCATTTATTTTAACTTTCTACGTATATTTAAAATATCTATGTGTATGTGTGCACTTGCATTTTTTAATTAATTCATAAATTAGTTCTATTCATTTCATGGATTATGTTTCGTTATGCAGGATGAGTTTGCTAGCTTGCCTGCTATTGTTCCAAAAGGTCCCATTGCCATCTTTGGTTTGGTAATTGTTGGGAATGGCATTGATACGTTCTTTCTAAACCAAACATGTAATTTCCAGGACTGTACTCATATTATTCTAAATGTTTCAGGGTGGTGGAACTACTGCTCGGCTAATGCTTGACTTGTGGCCTTCATTGCAACTTGATGGCTGGGAGATTGATGGAATTGTAAGGAACCCCTAAGTATCTTTTCTAGTAGACTTATATATATATATATATATATATATATTATGAAAAATGATGATTTCCATCATGATCTGGTTTCTTCTTAATAAATTAACTTCATTTTGTATGAAGTCTGTATTTTGCTTTTCTATAGGTCTATTGTTGGTCTTGCAATGTGTCAGTTAAATGGTTACTGTCAATAATATACTTTTAGATTTGAGACCCCAAAAGACCAGTGAACTTACTAATTAAAAAGTTACTTGAGGCTATATATATAAATATATATACACATTCAGGACCAACTTCATGCTCAAAATGCTTTAAATTACTTTTCTCTTCAACTAATTTTCAAGAGGGAGCCTAGAGGAAACTCATTGCAATGTGCTAGTTATACCACCCAGAAACTCTGATAATTGAAAGGCATTGGATTGTTTTTCATGTAGTTTTTTCAATATCTTGATAAAGAGCACATATTTGCATACCACATACATCTATAAACTTCTACAAATTTTCAGTACCTTTGATCAATTGAAATGTTAAATAGGCAAGAAGACATTGAGACTAACAGGTCTTAGCACTGGGATTGAAAAATGTTTGATTGATTTTTCTTCTCTATACAGGACGTATTAGACTACCAAGTTATCTCTGCTGGGGTATTTCCTTAAAGAACAAGATATCATAAAACTTCCCTCAAGAATATGCACTGTTTCTGGTTCATGCACGCTGTAGAGGGCTGCATGTATATTATCTCTACTTTACCAAGTCTATTCCATCAACATCTAAGATATGCACATTATTTGGATTAATGGACCTATTTCAGGTAGCATGCATAATTTACAAGCCCATGGAATTTATTAATTATAGGATTTGAAAACCCACATGTGAGACAATGTTAGGATTTAACAGTAATTTTCATCCTTTTTTTAAGGTGCAAGTACAATTGTGGCTATTAAATTGCAATTGTTATCTACAATAGTCATAGGAAAAAGGAAGTTGCAATAATTTCTGATGGTTATAACGGTTGGTGTTGTATAGTGTTCTGTCAACGTAGAAGGAATGCCATCTTTATTACAATGGTCTCAAGTGTTTTAACTCTTAACCAAATCCAAATATATTCTTTCTCTAGTACCATATCTGTATCATTTAAATGCTTCAAGCTTTTTGTTCCCAAGGTGACTACATCCTTACATGATTTTTTTTTTTCACTAGTTGATCGATAAAGCAAGAGAATATCTTGGGCTGTCATATCTTGAGAAACATATTGTAGCTGGTGGCATCCTTAATGTTCATATCGGTGATGCCCTTTCACAATCAGTTAATGTGTCTGAAGGATATGCTGGTAAGATCCTTGTCCGCCTAGCTTTTTGTATTTCCTAGCTCACCTCCTGCTGCTTCATTTTAACACTGTTGGATGGGTTGTACGCCTTCTTGGTAGTGTCTCTTGACCTCTTTACTTGTCCCATAGAAAGGAAAAAATAATGGTGAAGGAGGATTTTCTTTTGCAATCCATATATAATTTTCAAGTCTTTTTATTCCACTTCCATCTCAAGAAAAGTCTATATTTTACTTATTTCGTCCATGAGGAAGGTTTTTGTTTTGGTTTCACTAATATGTGCTTGCAACAATGTCAGGCATTGTAATTGACTTGTTTTCTGAAGGAAAAGTATTGCCACAGTTGCAAGAGGTACACATCTCATTTGTTACATAAAAATTGGGCCTTGGCTTTTGAAATAATGTTTTGGTCTCTGATACTCAATGTTACCAGTTTTCAAACAAGGCATTTTGTTTATAAATATGTATTATGCGGTCAGCAGCTGAGTGAGAATTTTGTTTCAATTGGTGCAAAGTCTAACTAAAATAGATAAATACAGAACAAATTATATAATACTATTTTGGCGGAACAATTTTGATGATTTCAATTCAAAAACTAGTTATTATTTTTTTCACTTTTTCATATTCTCAAGTTGTTTCATCAATAATGTTAACAAAAACATCTTTTTTAACATATGTAATCAGATCGTTTGGTTACGCAACTGATTCTTTACAATGCTATCAAAATTATCTCTCCCAATGCATGTAATCTCTCTCTCATCTTTTTCTTTCTTTAATGAACCCACGCGAGTTGTGACATCAATGAAGTATCTGTTGTGACAGATGGAGTGCCTCGTCATGAGACTTCTTCAATTGATGGCCACTGGGTGCAAAATTCTACTATCCAAGCACTACTGAAAGCATTTCCGGAACAAGTAGGGATTCTTCCATTGAAAATATTATGTTCATTTCATTACTCATGTTTCTGCATCTACTCTGCATACTATTTTTTTATTACTTATATAAAAAAAATGTTTCTGCATCTACTCTGCATACTATTTTCCAGGAGGTTTCATTGATCCCCTGCCTTATGTACAATGTTTTCAAATTGTCCCTATTCTGCTTGCTTCATCCCTACAAAAGAGACTTCAAGAAATTGCAATCCCAAACAGCCTAATAATGGAGACTTTTTAATTAAAAATTCCAAAACGTCCTTAAAGTAGTAAAGATTAATTTCAAAATAATAATGATAATAATAATAATAGCACAAGAGATTGAAATCCCTTATTGGAGATGTACAAGTTAGTTGCATGTGTATTTCTGTTTTTTTAAAGTTGAGATGTACTCTGGTTCTCATTTTTATGCCCCCCTTCCCCTCTCCATACATAATTTGATTTTTCTTGTTATTAATATCCAGTGTAGCCTTTATGTCAACAGAAAGCTCATGGTTTTGAAATTTGACCATTACAGTTGAGCTGGAAGAGAATGCCTAAAAGGGATGGTGAAAATTATCTTGCACTAATGCATTGAGTAATTAATGTAGATTACAGAGTTAATCCAAAAACCATAGCACTTATAATATGAAAACTGGAGTAGGAGTTCTTGGATCAGTACAATTTATCACTAGCTAATCCAAAACCGTGGCATCTAATAAATCAGTCATTTCTATCTTTAAAAAGCTCTAGATAAAGTCACTTTTTATGGAGTTAAGTGCAGTGGATTAGACCATGAACATTATAGGTGATTGCAATTGCAAAAATAATGGACAAAGCACTAATTATATGTCATCTTTTGTTTTCCTTAGTTTTGAACAATAGAATGGATATACGTTTGATAAAAAAAGATGAAGTACAACTTGGGTATAGTTTATCAGGATTAATTTTCTGGAATTTTTTTTCTTTTTTTTTTTTAAATTTTTTGAAACATCTTTTCCGGCGACTAAAATAATTTTTTTATCAGGATTATCAGCACCATATGGTATTTGCGGCGAATATTATTCACTGCAAAAAGGATTTAGCAGCGATTTAACTAAACCGTTGGAATAGATCTCACATTAGCAGCGATTTTACATCGCTGGTATTGATCTGTACCGGCGCACTATTATCGCCGCAATTGTTATTTCGAAGCCATTTACTCAATTGCGGCGATTATAAAAAATTGCTGGGAAAGTATATCGCCGGTGATTTTTCCTCTTTTAGCGACAATATTAAATCGCTGCAATTAATCTTTCCCAACGATTAACAACAGAATCAGATCTTGCAATTGCGGCGATCAAATGTACTTTTTGCAGCGAATAAAAATCGCTGGGAAAGAAAATCTTTGCCAACGATTTTTAGCTTCCGTTGGAGTAGATCAAAAGTGGGGCTTTAATACCGGCGAACTTCCAGCGATTTATAAATCGCTGGGATAGGTGATAGGCAGCGATTTTGTTGGTTTTGCCAGAGAAAGTGAATCGCTGGTAAAGATGATTCCCCTTGTAGTGATTCAGGACTGGGAAAAGTCTTATTTCTTATAGTGAATTTGTACCGATTAATCTCATATCATGATCAATATTCCTCGTATTATTTGAATCTTACATATTAAATTATATATATATATATCATGACATAGATGATAAGTAGTATAAAGACCTTTAAATAAAATTATTCTACAAAATAATAATAGTATTAAAATAAAATAAATCTGGGCCATCAATATTGCCATCTTTTATATATCTGCTTCCCTTCTTGTTAAATTCCAATAAAATAGATAAAGTTGCAGTAGCGGAACCAACAATTGTGTTGAGGAGAGGCAAATTTTTCTATTATGTAACACATTTATATAAAGAGTAATATTGTTAAATACAGTCTTAAGGTGTGCAAGTTCTATGCACTTTCTTTGAAAAAAAAAAGTGAAATCCACCATTAATAAATAATATTTTTCATGTGGATCTTAAATTTACCTATTTTTTCAAAAGAAGTATGCGAGATTTGCACATAATCCTAGGATTACAATCATAATTTTTCTTATGTAAATTAAAAAGATATTGAAAAATCATAACAACATAACTACAAACTATTTTTCATATAGATCATTGACCTTAAATAATATTTCTTATATTTTCACTTTGTAATCTATATTAAAAAAACTTAATATTGGGATCTCTATTAATAAATTTATTATTTCTCTTAAACTTAGTTTTAATTTGAATTTTGGAGAAGCCACATCCTTGAAAATAGATAATATATAGAAATTAAATAAAATTTTGGGAATATAAAAAAAAAAATTGGAGAGAAATATTTTTAGGTATATTTTAAAAAATTTTAAAAAGCATATGGAATTATAAATTTATTTGGGGGGAGAATTATGTATAAAATCTAGTACTCTATTTTTCAAGAAGTTTGGGGGGGTAAAAATTTCTCAAAAATTTTCAAAAATTTTCACAATTTTTTTTTTAAATATCACTCAAATTATAAAAATTACTATTCAACATTTTCCTTACTGTACCAAGAAATATGCGGCATTTATATATCAGGAAATTAAGCTTATGCTTCAAGCTTATCTAAGAAAATAGACAAAAGTCTTCATTTCTATTTGCCAGAAATTGTTAAAGATGCTACTTGTCAGATTTTAATAGTTGAATTGAAATATATTGGTCTTAGGCATCATTTGAATAGTCAAATGAAATGAGATATATAAAAAATATGTAAATATTAATAAAATAATTTGTAAATAAAAATAAAATTATTTATGAATAATAGTGAAACAAAGGGGTGCTACTCCAATAGACATGAAGACATTAAAAACAATTTAGTAGAAAATAAAAAGAAAAATATTTTGATGTTGTATAATCACTATGTGCATTTCTCTTCTAGTGAATTAGTAAACTATAATCACATTGTAATCTCACAAACTTTGATAGCATGCATGTTGCATAGTCTTTCACTATTTGCTATCTTTTATTTATGTACCAATCATTTAAAAGATGATATATAAATATCATTTTTCCTTACATTAAATACAAATCATGATTGTCTGCTTGTAAACATGTTGACATTAGTTACTAAAAGTAAATTGAGATACCAATTTTCTCAATTTACATATATCCCAATTTTCCATGGACAGAAACAAGCCCAGAACATGTCTACCTATGTAGGTGTGCATAGAAGATGATAATCCATAGACACTTGCAAATGTGACATACACCAATGATAGCATATAACAGTTAAATAGATTCATACCCAGGGCATTGGTCAATGATTTAAAAAAAAATCATTTAAAAATGCAGTGCAAGTCATTAGATTAAAATTCAGTATAGCATAATATCATGTGTTATGAAATAATTACTATTATTATTTTTAAGTGATTAGTACTGCTAGCTGCCTGAGATGCTTAGAGCTCAAAATTGGCCAGCAAATTGTTAATTTTGTTAATTCCGAAACTTGACCACACAATGAAGTTTTGAGTTGCCAAAGATAGGAAGATATGACAACATTGGCCAGTGGATTGAACCTTGTAAAAGTGACATGATACTACTTTTCATGGACCAGTCTAATTACCATTCTAATTCTATATCATAACCGAGAGCACTAACCGACCACACCAATCATAAATGCTTTCTGATAGAAGTTTGTAGGAAGTTATCAATGTAAAAATAGCTCTGTCATGGACCAATCAAATTACAATTATATTCCATAACATAACTGAAGTTGCATTGAGATACCCAAATAGATGCCATTCCTGAATGTTTGAGAACAGTTTACACCTACAATCTTGGAGAATGTTTCTTAGACAGTAATGAAGAACCTTTAGAATAAAACCGGTACAATCTAAACACATCAAATGTATAAGCAATAGAGAATCACTGAACTTTTATATAAGCCCTATTTTTCCTATCCAAAACTCAATGCCAAAGCCATATATCCATGCACTTAGATGTTTTGATATTACATACCCCTAAAAGATTACAGAAGGGGATCAATACATTAGACTTCTGATTTGATAATAAAAAAATTTATATTAAGAACTATGTCTAGCATACCCATGATGCCTGCATCTATTGTGTTGGGACCTAGTTTCATTTTCTTAATTTTTGGAACAATAACCTTTGCAAAACAACCTCAAACTCTAAAGAAACTAATATTGGGTATTCTATCATTTAGAGTTTATATGGTGTCTTGTCATATCCTTTAAATGGTACTATATTCAGGATAAAACAAAATACAAGTATTGTTTCTCCCCACCATTGCTTATGTAAGCCGGAACTATAGAGCATACAACCATATCTACAAAGGCTCTATTCTTTCTTTCAACAACACCATTGAATTGAGGAGAATATGGAGCATTTTCTTCATGTATAAGACAATTATGCACACAATATTGAACCAATTGATTAAAAGAGCATTCACCTCCTGTATCATATTAGATAATCTTTATCTTTATCTTCAATTAGTTTTCAACTTCAATTTTATAGTTGAAAATTTATTAAAAGATTCATCTTTTATTTTCATCAAGTAAACATAACAAAATTTGGACATATCATATATAAAAGTAATGAAATATTTATTTCAACCTTTTAAAGGGACACCATTTAAATAGCAACCATCACAATAAATTAATTCAAGTAGTGACTAATTTCTTACAACCAGTTTAAATGGTTTTCTAGGCAATTTAGATTGAACACATATTAAACATTTTTCATCCAAATGAATAGTAACTTTAGGAATAATCTCTAAATCGATCATTTTTCTAAAATTATGATAATTAACCTGGCCTAATCTATCATGCTATATTGAAAAGGAACACGTAAAAAATAAAAATTTATTATTAGAATCAAATTGGTCTACTATATTGTTTTGAACATTTATTACAAACAAGCCATCACTCACATAACCTTTCCCCCCAAATGACCCATATTTAGTTACAATAGTTTTTAGAAATGAAATAACAATGTGTAGCCTACCCTACTAAGTAAAAATCCACTAATTAGGTTTTCTCCTTACCTATAGGATATAAAACACTTTTTCTAATGGAATGGTGTTTCTAGACGTTAGTTTGAGTTCAATATTTTCTACTTCAAATACTTGTGTAGAGGTGGAGTTACCCATCGTTACTTTCATGCAACTTGTATCCTTATATGTTGAAAAAATATTGTGTTTAGAAGTGACATGTACATTGTCTTCTGTGTCTACTATCCAATTAGTAGCACTACATACTATTCATCGATTCTAGCTAGGGGTGTAAATTCAAACTGAAAAACCGGTCTAGACTGGACCGGTTTTACCGGTTTTGAATCGGTCCCAGACCGCCTGGGACCGATTCTTAGAATGTGAAAACCGGTCGGTTCCGATCCGACTCCGGTTTTAAGATTTTTCGGATCGGGCCAAACCGATTGATAAAAAATATATAAAAATAATAATATTTGTATTATTGTATATATAAGTTTTATACAAAATATTATATATATATTAATATATATATATAAGTTTTATATATTATGTATAATTATAAATTTTTATGTGAAATTTTTATATATAATATATATAATTATATATATTCATATATGAAATAATTTCTTATTATAATTTATAAATTATTACATAAAATGTTAATACTAAATCACTAAAAGTTTATAACTAATACTAATAGTCTAATATAAACTAATGACTATAGTTATACTTATAATTAATACTACAAGTTTTTATTAAAAGTTTATAACTAATACTAAAATTAAATATATAGTTTATAACTAATACTAATATATAACTTATTACAATACCCATATGCTAATATTAATACTATTATATAGTCTAAGATATTTATTAAAGTATAAAACAATTTTTTTTAAATCAGTTTTTTTTTATAAACAAATTTTTAATGACAAATTGTGAAACTTACATTTTAAAAAAACCGAAAAACCGGACCGGACTGGACCAAAAACTGGTAAAACTGGAAGTACCAGTTTAGGAGGGTAACCGATGCGTAATCGGTTTTGAAAAATACAAAACCGGTACATACCAGTTCGATCCTAAATTTTTTCCAAAACTGGACCGAACCAGACCGGTTACACTCGTAATTCCAGTGGATTCAGTCCCAAAAAGTACCATGTGAGCATGTAGGTTAGGTTATCTTGGTTGTTCGTTGTCTTGATTTCTCCTCTTCTTATCGTGATAATTTTTGGCCAAATGACCCGATTTGTTACAGTTAAAACAAATGAGTCTCTTATCATCCTCATTGATGTATGACTTGTATGGTCATACCTTATGGCCTCGTTTGTTGTCACAATCATTTTCATCTCATCTCATCTAATCATTATAATTTTCCTAAACTTTCACATAAAATAAAATAAATAATTTAATTTTTTTAAATCTGAAAATAAAAATAATATTAAAAATATATATTCTAACAATATTTTATTTAAGTTTTAACTTTAATTTTAACTCATCTCATCTGTAAAAATAAACGAGATCGTCTTATGTTTAAGAGATAGGCGAAAATTCTTCCATAAAAGAGGCAAATTGTCTATTGTACAAGTAACTTGGAGACGCTTGGTAATACCCATTCCTCGTTGGCCCAATTCATGATAAATGATAGTTAATTCATGACTTACTCTACCACGGATTTGAAATCATTCATCTTAAAGCCAAGAAATTGGCTTGCAGTGTAATTATCCATTCTGACATATTATATACCATATTTCTTATCAAAAGCATTACAAATCTCTTTTAAATGATTTAGAATCCTATATCTACACAAATCATATTTCTTATATGATTTAGAATCCTATATCTACACAAATTATCATTTTCTTTGTAGGTTTTCAATTCAACAGCAATGTGGGTTCATTTAACTCGTCAAAAGGAAGATTATTTTCAATAACAAAATATAATCCAAGTATTATAAGAAAGGTTTTCACATTTTCTTGCCAACGCTTAAAATTGACTCCTCCAAATTTCTCATATGCAATAGGTTTGTTAGAAGTCATGTGACAACCAATCAATTAATAATACTCCTCTACTTTAACCAAGAGAATATACACTCTAAGAATGTTGGGAGATTTTCTATAACAAAATATATATGTGTAAACGCTTTGTAAAGTAGAGAATATATAAAAATAATAGGAACAAATTAGAAAGAGAAAATCTGGTATTGAGGCACGTTGTGATGGATGTTTTGAGTAGATTCTGCCGCCTCCAAATCTTAAAATGCACTAGGGTTCGTGATATTCTATTCCAAGGATACAACAACGTCGGTTTCTGTTAATCTTTTTGTCGATGCACACGAAAAGCTATACCAGAAACCAATATAAAATAGTCAAAACCTATAGAAAGAAAAACAAAAAGAATGAGGAAGTGTTTCTCTAATTTTTTAATAGAATTTGGAGTGTATAAATTATTGGGTGGGGTTCCCTATTTATAAATAATAAAAGGGCAATTGTGAAAAGTCACAACTAAAATGAAATGACATCTGTGAAAAGTCACAACTTATATAAATGAAAATGTATTTATAAAAAATCACAACTAAAATGAAATAGCACTTGTGAGAAGTCACAACTTATCAAATTGTAGATAATACATCGGAAAGGTTTGTAACACTATAGGGCAGAATCCCTCGTTTGGTGGCCAAGAGGTTAAGGTTTCTATTTCCAAGAAGCATGCATTGGTTCAAGCTATGGTGACATATTTTTATTTAAATATTGACAATGAGTCGATACATAGAACAATGACAATGATTCATTTAGTTAATAGTAAAGATTTTAATCATTTTTAATTCTAAAAACCAACATGAGTGTCAAGTTTAATTTTATGGTAATTTTTTTTAAGATATATATATATATATATATAGATAATTAAATATTTCTCTTCCTAGTAGTTTAAAATTTTAGAACAAATAGTAATTTTACATAGTATCAAACTTGAGATTTTGAGTTTAAATTTTGACTTTACACTTTATCCCATTAATTAAATATTCTACTTGTTAGATCCATTTATTAAGGAGAAGTTTGACCCACAAACGTGGAAGAGTGTTAAGATATATATCTATACTAGGGAATGGCTCCGGGTGCGTTGGCCTCAAGGTGCACTTGACATAATGATTTAAATAATAATAAAAAAAATCAGTAGCTTATTTGTCTGAGAAAAGAAAATACAATGTTAAAGAAAGACAAAAAATCAAGATTTAAAAAAAAATCTAAATTTCAGCAAAGTATGAGCATTTGTCTACATCCATATTAGATTATATATTTACTTTCTATATAATAATAAAATATTTTTAACTTTTTAAAAACAAATTGAAACAAAAATCAAGGAAAATGAGTAAACTGTCATAACAAAAAGGACATGAAAAAGATACATCAATTTATGTGCACCGCGGGGCTATTAGGAGCCTTTTGGTAAAACATGATCTTTCATTAAATTCTACAAGGGAGCTACAAGTCAAATGATCAAGAATCTTAAGGGTCTTTTGATAAAACAAGATCATTCGTTAAATTCTACAAGAAAGCTACATGTCAAATGGTCAAAGATTTTAAGTGCCTTTTGATAAAATATGACTTAACGGACTTAATGGAAAAATAATAAAAGTTATTATTTACAGTTAGATAGCTACTTACTATAATAGAGTAGATATAAATAACTTAAATCTCTCTTCCGTCAATTGCCTTTGTTTGGTAACTAAACTCATCTCAACTCATCTTTACAACTTTTTCAAATCTCAACACAAAATATAATAAACAATTCAATTTTTTCAAATTTTAAAATAATAATAATATTAAAAAATAATATTTTAATAATATTTTATTATCTCAACTCAACTCAGTTCAACATCTAATCACAGCCTAAAATTTTTGGACCAGAGGGCTTTCACAATCTTTACATACTTTCTTCAATAAGGTGAATCCAATCATTAGTCTATAGGAGGATTTGGGCATGGACCACTTTGTTGCATGGGAGCAGCATCAATTTTATTCAAATATTAGCCCAAGCAATTTCCCAAATCAACAGCTTTAGCCCATCATGAATCTTGGCAATCCATATATTAATACATTCTTATCTTTGAATTCAAGGGCCCACAAAACTCATTAATATTTATAGATCAATTTAAATCATTTAAAATCACCTCAACACTCAAATGCAATCTAAAAGGCCAAAGTGTGCTTTAAGAGTTGTAAAACACATCAATCTGCACAAAATGTTTTCAAATTACTTACCTTATTGGAATCTCAATATTGCCTAATACCAGAAACACAATCTATATTATTCTTATTCCCCAAATGCATTAAAAAATTAATTTCACGCATTGTTTGTTCCAACATTTTTTAATTCGAATTTTTCAAAAATATTAAGTATTATCAAATTTCCTAAGTTTATTCTTTCTTAAATTTATTTAATTCAAAATTTTCAAATTAAATTGGAAAATCCATCATCAATATTTTCGAATTATTGATAATTAAAAAACTGAAAATTGAAAAAGAGAGACGCTGGGAACCGGGTGGCGGGTAGTGTAAAACTCATTTTTATCAGCCAATACAAAACTGCCACGTCATAGGTCAATGAAAAAAATTAATGTACCTGCCTCACAGAATCTTACCTCCCCTCCCCTCCCCCACCCCCCAACCCCGCGAACTACATAATTTTTTCTCCCGCCTCTCCCTCTTGCTTTCCCCTCCCCTTTCTCTCTCTCTTAAGCCTATGTCTCTCTCTCCTCGAGCATATCCGCATGTATGCGAATGGAAGTGGATCACACAACACCATGGTCTTGGTCACGGTCGTGATGGCGACGAGGACATTCCGCGGTAGAGCTCGAGCCTTTAGGGCCTCCATATCTGGTTCCGTTTCCGTTTACCTTACCATTCTACCAGTAGTTGAACTCCTCTAGTCCTCTCTCCGGAATGTTGACTCCGTCGAGGAAGGATGATTTGGACATACCTTATTTGAACCTCAGGGAGTTTAATATGGAGCAACAGCAAAGGGTCTCTACCTCCTCCATGCCCATATATCTGGTCACTTGAAAAAAAACTAGTGCTGATGTCTATATTTTTTTTCTTCTGTGGAATCATATCCATACGCGTCTCTTTTCTTCTAATCCATTTTCTGTACTCTTCTCCAAAGTGGGTGTTAATGGGGATAACGTTTTATCTCTTCGGGCTCGCCCCCATTTGTCTTTGCGAGTTGAAAAAGGTATTTGATCCAATGGAGGAAAGGCTGGATCCTCCAATTTGTGTTTACAGAGTAAGTACGCAGGGTGGGGAGGGAAAGGGAAGGGGAATGGAAGGTAAGATTGTGTGAGGCAAGCATGTAAATTGCTTTTCATGAACTTATGATGTGGCAGTTTTTATTGGATGGTGTTAAAAAGAGTTTTACACTCTACCTGTTTGAAGTTAATCTCATTGAAAAATTCGAAAATTATTGATAATTGGGGGACAGCTTCAGATCAATGGAGGTAGAGCTTGTTTGTACGGCTTAGGCACGGAATAGAGATGGTTTTATCTCATCTTATTTTTTTTAAACATCAGTTAAATATAATTATTTTTTAATTTCAAATCTTAAATTTTTTTTAACTAATTATTACAATTTTTTTTAAATTTTTTAAATAAAACACAAAAAAGAATTCAACTTTCTAAAATCTAACTAAAACAAAAATTATATTCTAATAATATTTTAACTTTATAATATTTTTATTCAATTTTCTTTTTGTTTTTCAAAACTTATTATTATTTACAAACTACTTCATAATTATTATTTACAAATTATTTTATTATTATCAATCCATGAACAGTGAAGAAATATGATGAGTTCAAGTAAAAACATTTCTCTGAAGTGTTTTGTGCATTTGGATGCTGAGTAAAGCCAACCGTACGAAAATATTTGAGGTAGACTGATATCAATTCAGCTGATAAACTGATAATGCTAAGAACATATTGGCCATAAATAGGCTCCATTCTATTAACTATATATCTTTCTTTTACTTAATTGAGACCTCAAATTTATATAGAAACTTAAATGGATCTTGATCTTTCTGTATATGAGAGCCAAATCTATATTCTTGAGATCAAAGTCTGCTGCCGGTATAAATATTTCGCGCAGTAATAAATATTAAAAGACACACTTGATGTATTTAGCTCTCTCCCACGTGAAACCTTCAAGTTGGGGCAAGTACGTTACAGAATTTCTTCCATATTTTTTCATATGTTAGCCAAACCAAATTACAACATTTATTATTGTTGATATAATTAAATTCTTTGATAATATTAAATACTGATTAATTAGTACTATAATATCTATTTAATTTTGCCCTATATATCTCACCCAAGGGACACGGTGCATGCATTATTAATTTATATACAAAATGTGGAGAGAAGGCGACTTCTTCCTCCCACCCCCATAAAAAATTAAGGGTTTCAGATATGATTTTCGTTTGAAGGCAAGGAGGCCTCGGCTTCCTCCTCCTCCTTCCTCTCATTCCATTCTTCTTCCATTCACCCACCTTATCTATCAATGTTTTTTTTACTTAATTTTATTTTACTTCATTCAATGTCGAAAAAGAAAGATTTACAGGTTTTCAACAACTCTTGAGAGACACATGCAACACAACCAGATTCACAGGTCGAAAATCGTTCAAATAAAAATTATGGTTTTGCGAAAATCACCGCATGTGGTTCTCACGCACCACCCACATGTGCATGTGATCCTCAAGTGCCACCCTTTCCAGCAGCTCACGGGTCATCACGCGTTAGATTATTGGACTTGCCACCACTAGACCTTTTATATTTGAACTTTGTGGTTAAAAAGAGACAAGTACATTTCTCTCACGGGCCGTCACAAATTTCGAAGTCTACCAGAATTGGTCCAAACTGTAATCCGTCCTTGTTTACATCTATCTTACTACTTTCCTTTTTAGTTTCCTTATTGTTAATTAAAATAAAAAAAAGAGTTTGTTTCTTAAACGTTTGTCTGTAGAGGTTAAGTCTCTGTTTAGACAGAGAGTGTTGTCTCTTAGATGTTTATCTGTAGAGAGTATCAACAATAGTGAAGACTAGACCAGTCACAAAAGGAAACAATGTACTGGTGGAGCTCCAAATGCATTATTTTAGTTTATGATGTCATATTTGATATGAAAAAATCTCATAATATATCCGATTATGGATGTAAATTTTTCTAATAAATGAATTATGAAAGTTTTCCTTAAAAAAAATTTATAGACAAAACGTGGTCACGTGATGTGTATATAGTACTCAAAGTTAAAACTCAATTATGATGGACAGCTTGTTTGATATATGGGTACTTCAAGTTCTCTGTGTGTTGAATCTCGTTTAGGCAGCTTCTATTTTAATACAAAATATTGAAAAGACTTATTTTTCTAAGCAGGCTGCATATATTATATATATATATATATATATAGATACACACACACACAAATATTTTACAAAGTCTGTTACAGGAACGTGTATGAAGGGTCCTTAATTTCCATCGCGGAGGTCAAGGCGGCAAGCTGCAGGAGGGATTTTATTAGGGATGCTAGTGGCCAGTGGGTCATGCTATCAAATTGTAATTCACGCAACGAATATATATGAGATCACATATACGTAGTGTATATTAATATTAGAATATTATATATGCATGCAGGTCATTTTGGATTATTTTAGCTAGGTCAGTGATCGATCATCATATATATCCTTAGAGTACTTGACCATATCTCAATATTTTTCAATTAAGGATTCTAGATGATCATGAGTTTTTATATATATTTGTTTCATTCTACTTATATATAATACGTTTTTTTTGTATTGTTCATTGCTAGCTAGAAATAGTACTTATAATGAGAAATATATTAATTAATTTATACAAATATGTTAATTTATGGAAATAATTGATTTTTGGAAACTAGTTGGAGTACGGCTTTCTTATCATATAATTATATATTTTGGTTCCAAGAATAAATCAATAAAAAATCCAGCATGCAACCAAAGAGATCGATTATCATCAGCTCGGATCGAAAAGGTGAATTACTTGGGCTGATTTGGTTTTACAAATCTTTTAAATCATCTCATTACATCTTAATATTTAAATATCATTTAAATACAAATATTTTTTAATTTTTAATTTTTAACTTTTTCATCTAATTATTACTTAATTATTACAATTTTTTTAAACTTTCAAAAAATAATATAAAAATTAATTCAACTTTTTTAAATCTAAAAAAATTAAATTGAAAATTTTATATATATTCTAATATTGTTTTAATTTTATAATTTTTTTATTCAACTTCTTTTGTTCTCATTTTTCAAAATTCTATAAAACTCAACCTAAATTTATAAATCATCTTATTATTATTCATAAATTTTTTATCTCATATGTATAACTAAACTAGACCTGAATCAGTTGTGAGCAGGAATGCTTTTCCATGCACACTACAAGAAAATTACTTATTTACGATCAGTTAATTTTAATAAAATAATTATTTATAATTAAAATTAATTATAAATAATCTTTTAATTGTAATAAATTCATCACAAAAATTGGCAGTTGGATTTGAATGTTTACTAGCTAGTCCTTAATTGACAGGAAAACCTCTACATGACCACCCATTACGTGAGTACTGACAAACCTAAGCAAAAGCTGGACCACTATCTTCTTTTCATATATACGTTTAATTTCTTGTTTAAGACAAGACCTTGGAAATCAGGTGAACGTACATCGTCCTTAATTTGGCTAGAAGAATGATTCTTGGGTTTGGCAATTTCAAGTCAACCTCAATCTAAAGTCTTCAATATTCTTACTCATTATGTAGCATATTGATCGGAGTAATATTAGGTACAGTATTTATTATTTTTAAAATTTTTTAAAATTATAAAAATATTTTTCTTAAAATAAATTTTTTTTTTTTTATTTCATAAAAGATCTATATATACAGTCCTCATTTAGAGACTACAAATTAAATTTTTCTATTGGTTAATGGGATGGGGGAGTTGGTAATTTTCTAGATTATAAGAATATTTTTAAATTTTTAATAAAAATTAATGGAAGCAATATAAATTTGTAAAATGATATATACAACCGTGTGGGGGAATCGCGGTGTAACCGCGTCCCACGTGGAAAGAAATAAAAATGCTCATCCCCCCCTACGGCCCTACCCAAAACCTACTCACAAAGTTAATTCATTCGTACGCCTCCTCCTTTTCCTTCAACCTCTC
This sequence comes from Juglans regia, assembly GCF_001411555.2. Taxonomy (NCBI): domain Eukaryota; kingdom Viridiplantae; phylum Streptophyta; class Magnoliopsida; order Fagales; family Juglandaceae; genus Juglans; species Juglans regia. Next base: position 27,366,063 of record NC_049908.1, read on the forward strand.
TCTCCCTCTTTATTTCTGTCAAAGTAAACGCTAACCGATTACCTCCATTCTCTTTCAACTGTACATAGCATTTTTGTCAAAGGTGGCAATAACTAAGGAGATTTTCATTTGCCAAGAATGCAGAGGCTGAACCCCACAAACCTGTACAAGTCAAACAATATGAGTATGGGACGGAGCCAACCACCATATTCTCTGTTCAACATTTTACTTATACATCTTATTGAAAATTTTCCCTTTTATATTTTTTTTCCGAAGAACCTTGTGTCAATTATGCTAATAACTTGTTAATCAACTTCATTTTCATTTATTTATGATCTGCCAATTGAAAGATTTTAATTTTCTTCTTTTTATTTTTTTCAAATATGCTTTTCACTTGGAATCTACAAACTTCATCATTGAGTGGTTTTTTATTTTCTTTAAGGGATGTTTCTAGGGATGAGAACAATATCTGGGAAGTTTCTCGTGGAGATCGATAAATGGATGAAAAGATTTGACTGTCGTGTTGTTGTTCCAGTCTTTGGAGTGGGAAGGGAGCCATTTCTTCTGGTGTGTTTTTATTGAATCTTGATGGGGTTTATTGAGTGACTTATAAGCTCCCTTGATGGTGCAAGTTTACGTTGACTCTCGCTAGCTTAGGGTTATCTGATAATTAATGTTAATGTTATGGACAGTTACTTTTAAATGTATAAATTTATTTTACAAAAAAGTTAATTCCACTGCAAAAAATTGAGTTTTTTTTTTTTTTACACAGTGAAGTCTATTTTTTTTTTTCATAAAAATTCTGTTTAAAACTTGTAAATCTTATATATATCATTATTCTCTTTTAAAACATACTGATAAGACTTTAGTTTTCTAAGCAGGCTTTAATATATGGAGCTGGGTCCTGTTCATCGTGTAAAGCAAGCCGGCAAGGAGTGATTTTTTATTGGTTGTTGTGAGGCGCCAGTTGCGCCAATTAAATTGTAGAATAATGTTACCATGCATCACGCAATTGAATGCGAATGCAACAAACGTATATATTATGCCATACACAGTGTTTATTGGATTTTCTTAGTCAATATCAATAATGACAGCTTAGTTTTAGACTGCGCTGCTTGACCATTATATATATATATATATATATATATATATATATATATAGAGGATTTTTTTTATTTAATACGCGGGAGTTTATATTGATCAATCATTAGTTCCAAATTTATACAAATTATATGTTTTCTGGAAATTAGTTGGAGTACTACTGTTCTCGATCGTATCAACAATTGATTTTTGGTTCATTTATATATATATATATATATATATATATATTGGCTCCTGGAATAAATAAATAAATAAAAATATAGCATATAGCCGATGATCGATCAAATTGCATGGCCAACCACATCATTTATAAAAATACCTCTAATTTAAAATATAATTGTGTAAAATGTTGTGAAATTTTTGTGTGTAAATCATGATCAATATTCCTCGTATTATTTAAATCTTACAGATTAAATTATATATATATATATATATCATGACATAGATGATAAGTAGTATATATAAAGACATTTAAATAAAATTATTCTACAAAATAATAATAGTATTAAAATAAAATAAATCTGGGCCATTAATATTGCCATATTTTATATATCTGCTTCCCTTCTTGTTAAATTCCAATAAAATAGACCAATCTGCAGTGGCGGAACCAACAATTGTGTTGAGGAGAGGCCAATTTTTCTATTGTGTGATATATTTATATAAAGAGTAATATTGTTAAATACAATTTTAAGGTGTGCAAGTTATACGCATTCCTTTTGAAAAATATAATAATTTTTTTCATGTAAGTCTTAAATTTACCTATTTTTTCAAAGGGAGTAGGTGGGACTTGCACATAATCCTAATTAAGACTGCAATCATCATTTCTCTTATGCAAATTAAAGAGATATTGAAAAATCATAACAACATAACTACAAACTATTTTTCATATAGATCATTGACCTTAAATAATATTTCTTATATTTTCACTTTGTATTCTATATTAAAAAACCTAATATTGGGATCCATATTAATAAATAGTTAAGATAAGGTGATAAGGTGCGGTATAAGAAAATTTCAGCAAGTAGAAAGATCTCGAGGAAATTAACTCTTGCATTTCCCATGGATATCTCAACGTTCTTTCTTCTTTTTCTCCTGCAAACTCCTCTATCTTCGTCTAAAGCGCTTGACATTCTCAAAGGCTCATCTCTATCTGTCGGGAAACCAAATAGCGAGAAGTTAGTTTCAGCGAGTGGTGAATTCTCTGCAGGGTTTTTCCCCGTTGGGGATAACGCTTTCTGCTTTTCCATATGGTTAACAATATCCTCGGTTCCCACCGTCGTTTGGATGGCAAACCGAGACGATCCCGTTGAAAGAGGTTCGGCAATCTCAATTTCAAAAGATGGCAAGCTTATCCTCAGAAACTCTTTTCGTACCATCATTTGGACCACTAAAACAGCAGCCTTGACCACATCACAAACCTCCCAATTGCAGCTACAGCTCCTAAACACAGGCAATCTCGTTCTTCAAGATAACTCTGATAATGGTGTCATCTGGCAAAGCTTTGATTCACCTACAGATACTCTTCTTCCTCGACAAACACTAACCGGGGTTTCAAGCCTCGTGTCAAAGTCACGCCAAGGTGACTATTCTTCTGGCTACTACACACTCTCTTTCGACAATGATAATGTCCTCCGCCTGCTTTTCCAAGATCCGACGATATCCAGTCTCTACTGGCCTGATCCATCGTTTACTGACCCAGCAGAAGCCGACAGGTCTAGGTACAACAATAGTAGAGCTGCGGTACTAGACTCGTCGGGCTATTTCTGGTCATCTGACCATTTTAAATTCCGAGCAACAGATTTTCCTCTGGTATTGCACAGACGACTGACTCTTGATACCGACGGCAACCTGCGATCATACAGCCTGCAAAAGATGAATGAGACTTGGGATTGGGTTGTAACATGGCAAGCATTCTCTGATCCATGCAGGATTCATGGAATCTGTGGACCCAATAGTCTGTGTAGTTATAATCATGCTTCTGGTCGGAGCTGCTCTTGCTTGCGGGGATTCAAGATCAAAGATCCGACTGACTGGTCTTATGGGTGCGTACCAGAATTCAATCTTTCTTGCAATCAAAGTGATGAGTCTAGCTTTGTCCAACTTGCCCATGTCGAGTTCTATGGTTCTGATTCAGACTTCCTACCTAATGTTACCTTACAAAGCTGCAAAAAAGAATGCCTGAGACGGTGTAATTGCAATGGTTTCCAATTTAGATTCAGCACAGATGAGGATGGTGCGGGTGTCTATAATTGTTACCCCAAGTTTCTTCTAGCCAACGGACGACGTTCACCCGGTTTCGAAGGAGATTTGTATCTAAGGCTACCCAAAGCTGGTCTTGTTTATAACAAGACGCCTGATAAAGTACAAAGGTTAGAATGTTTACACAAACCAGTTACGCAACCAAAAAAAACTTACGAAAATAAGACGGTGAAGCTTTTGCTTTGGGTTGCCATTATCATGGGTGGTGTAGAGGTTACTTGCATTTTCCTAGTGTTTGTTTTCTTGTCAAGGACTAGTAAAAATCCTGATCCAGCTGCACAAGCATACCTCCTGACAACTAGATTCAAAAGATTCACCTTCTCTGAGCTGAAAAGGGCGACGCAGGGTTTCAGGGAACTGATTGGACAAGGAGCAGGAGGGGCAGTATACAAAGGAGTACTACCTGATCAGCGGGTAGCTGCAATCAAGCGCCTCAACGATGCCACCCAAGGAGAAGCAGAATTCCTAGCAGAAGTAAACACCGTTGGGAGGCTTAATCACATGAACTTGATCGAGATCTGGGGATACTGTGCAGAGGGGAAGCACCGGCTTCTAGTGTACGAGTACATGGAGCTTGGATCATTGGCGGAAAATCTTAGTTCAAATACACTTGATTGGGAAAAAAGGTTTGAAATTGCAGTGGGCACAGCAAAAGGCCTAGCTTATTTGCATGAAGAGTGCCTAGAATGGGTTTTACATTGCGATGTGAAGCCTCAGAACATACTTCTGGACTCAAACTATCAACCAAAGATAGCAGATTTTGGCCTGTCTAAACTACGAAATAGAGGTGAGGTTGATCGTTCAAGATTCTCTAAGATGAGAGGAACCAGAGGTTACATGGCTCCTGAATGGGTTTACAATCTTCCCATCTCTTCTAAAGTGGATGTCTATAGCTACGGAGTCGTCGTGTTGGAAATGGTTACTGGAAAGAGCCCCTCAGAAATGCATACCTCCTCTGAAAGCAGAGGAGCGAGAGAGTATAAGAGACTAGTCACGTTAGTGAGGGAGGAAATCATGAATAAAAAAGCGGCTTCAAGGGGGTCGTTGATTGAAGAAATTGAAGAACCCAGCATGGCTGGAAAATATGACATGGCTATGATGGAACTTCTGGTTCAAATGGCTTTACAGTGTGTGGCCGAAGACAAAGATGATAGACCCACCATGAAGCAGGTTGTAGAGATGCTTCTATCGCACAAGGTTGATTAATATTGTAGTTTGGGAAGTTCAGATTATGTAACTTTCTTTTTCCTTATCTTTTTGTATTTGATGAAGATCAGATGTTCCTGGACCGTAGTAGATTGTTAAAGATTAGACACTGTAATCGATCTGGTTCACTTAGATCCATCTCTTCTGTATCAAGGATTAATTTTGATTTAGAAAACTATGGCCTTGGTGTTTTTCTAGGTATATTAAATCCATGTATTCGCCCTTGTAACCTTCACTTCAACCTTGGGCTATTGATGAGAACGTGACCATAAATCCTTCAAAGTGAGTGTAGACGGTGGAGTATTCAAACTGAATAGCTGGAAGTGATGTTGCTTTATTACAATCTTTAAATATTCCTCCTCCAAGAGTTGATACTCAAAAAGATAAAATTGTGAGATGGATAAGACCAAAAAATGGATGGTGCAAACTTAATGTGGATGGTTGCTCGAGGGGTAACCCGGGGGTTTCGGGTGTGGGGGGAGTTATAAGGGATCATGGGGGTGGCTTCATAGTGGGATTTTGTGCTCATAGGTTCTCGTACTAATACATATGCTGAGGTTATGGAGTTGTTATATGGTTTGAGAAATACTCGACAGATGGGGCTAAATTTTCTTGAGATTGAAATGGATTCTAAAATTATTATTGAGTGGATAGCATCTAGACGGTGTGGCCTGTGGTATCTTGAGGATTTCTGGGAAGAGATTTTGAGTTATCTTGATGATATTACTTTTACATAGACATATTTTCAGAGAATGTAATGCTGTTGCTGATAGCCTGGCGAAGCGTGGTGCTATGGGTTATAATACTACCTATTATTCGGTGCTTGATTTTCCTAGGGAGACTAGAGGTCTTTTAAGACTGGATAAAAATAATTTGCCGTATTTGAGACGGCAATAATGTTTATTTTTTGAGGTTATGTTTTTTGGGTTTTTGGTTATGGTTATGGGTTTATTGATTGTTATCAAGGTATTCCTCCGCCACAAGTGAGGGTTTTTTTTAATAAAAGTTGGGGAGGGGCCACTCTTAGACATGTGATCCTGACTCTTTTAAAAAAAAAAAAAAGTCATGACGATGCAACATGCTACCCCTTGATTCATTTTGAACAAAGATGGGATAGGACAGCACATCAAAGATAGCAACTAGCAGTGCCGTGCAGAAACCGGCACCAATAGCAAGCCGGCAAGTAGTGATTTTTTATTGGTTGTTGTGAGGCGCCAGTTGCACCAATTAAATTGTGGAATAATGTTACCATGCATCACGCAATTGAATGCGAATGCAACAAACGTATATATTATGCCATACACAGTGTTTATTGGATTTTCTTAGTCAATATCAATAATGCAGCTTAGTTTTAGACTGCGCTGCTTGACCATTATATATATATATATATAGAGGATTTTTTTTATTTAATTTTTTTTTCTTTTTCTCATATAATTAAGTATTTGAATTGTTCAATGCGGGAGTTTATATTGATCAATCATTAGTTCCAAATTTATACAAATTATATGTTTTCTGGAAATTAGTTGGAGTACTACTGTTCTCGATCGTATCAACAATTGATTTTTGGTTCATTTATATATATATACTAGCTAGATATGAATATTGGAGAAAACAAGAAGGTATAGTGAAGGCAATGTACAGATCGATGAATCATATGTAAGTCATTCGATCCAAAGCTCTTTTCTTTTTCTTTTTTCTTTTTTCTTTTTTTTTTAATTTCCTCTTCTTTTCCGTGTCAATATTATGGCTTATAATCCGCTGCACTAAGTCTGAGTTCGTATCTCTTCCTTAATTTCTAGCTAGTTGCTACTCATGAAAAGCCACTGCACTTTTATTTCTTTTATTTTTCATGGAAAATAAGACGATAATAACGATATGATCCTAACGACTAACGAAAATCAAACTCAAAGCATACTTTCTGTACAAATAATCTAAAATACTTATGAGGATTTGAATCAAGTATGGCGTACCCAGATATTTACTTACGTACAATAGCAATATTTATTACACTAGCGAACTTCTTCGGTTAATTATATTAATAACGTAATGCGTTAATTTGGTACGTTTCTGAGTACTGCAATTTAATTAAGCTTCAGGAAAAAAAGAAAAAATGATGTGCTTCCAATTGTGGTATTTCTTACACACAGGCTGTTCGATTCTACTGATCTGCCAGTTTTGGGCAAGAATTAAACTGAGGTACGTCCAGAGAATTTTTGAGCCATATATATATACTAGCAAGGGCAACGTGCGCTGCACGTATGCCCAGCACACGTATGCCCAGATGATAGAAATAAAAAAAAATAAACATAAATTTTACATACAAGTCAACGTTCTATTTAAGTATATAATTACAACAGTAAGAAGTTTATATGAACTTAAAAGTAAAAAAAGAAACATAAAATTTACATACAAGTCAGCGTTCTATTTAAACATATAATTACAATAGTGATAAGTTTAACAAAAAAAGATTTAGAGTGTTTATGATGTAGCCTGATTTATAGATTCGGCGGAGAGCACGTTGAGTTTATTTTGGCGTAATCGTCCATATTGATTCATTTCTGCGTGCAAGTGTATAATCCATTCTTTTTCTGAAACTGTACTTGCAATGTTTGCTAAATACGATAGATGCTCCTATAATAATGAAAAAAATATAAAACATAATGCAATAAATTTTTTTGAATAAATTTATAAACATATATTTTACCTCGCCTGTGTGTTCAAAGAGATCAACAGCTGTAGAATTCAGTATTTCTTCTGCCATCAATCCAAAGACAACAACTGATATGCATCCAGTATCGTCCTCTATTTCCAGATAGACTCGACAACTATAATTAATAAAAATATTATTAATGCATAATTTTGATAATTATTATGTTATATTTATCATGTCAAAAATGATTATTTAAAATGATGAAATAAAATGCTTACCGTGGTTGTCCGATGCTCATTTCTTTGCAATTGTAGCACAAGAATTTTTCATTATAATCATATCCACACTACAACAGAAAGGGTCTTTTGGGACGAAAATTTTCGTCCCAAAAGACCCCAATTTCGTCCCGTAAAAATTTTTGGGACGAAAAAAATTCGTCCCAAAGTCGTTCCAATATCACTGTGCCAAAAGGTATTTTGGGACGAAAATCACCATTTCGTCCCAAAAAATTTCTTTTGGGACGAAATTGAAGGAAACCGTTCGAACACGTTCGAACGAAAAAAATTTTTCGTCACTGCTTAAATTCGTCCCAGAAAATAGTTCGAAAGGGAAAATTTTTAAGTTCGAACAGTAGTAACGTGTTTGAACAATTTCGAAATATGTTCGAACACACATGAATTCGTTCGAACGTTATGAATTGTCTTTGTGTTCGAACGTTAAATGGTCAGGTCGAACGGGCTATATGGATTCGAACGGTATAGCATATGTTCGAACATGACTGAAATTATTTACGTTCGAACGTTGTGTGATCGTTCGAACACGACGAACATGAATTTCATTCGAACATATTGTCTACGTTCGAACGCTATTGTCGTTACATAGAGTTTGAACGTTTTACGTTCGTTCGAGCGATATCTCTTTAATTTAAATCAATAATAGAAAACCAAATAGACATTCATACTATTTGCCACAATACATTAGAAACTGTTTAACACTCACAAAAGTGTGAAAATAAGCGCAAAGTAAATAAATAACAGTCGAGACAGGTATTGTTCGTACATAAATAGATAATCCCAAAATCATCAGTTGTTTGGAGGCCTGTACTGTTGCATAAGCTGCTGCATTTGGAGTTGCATCTGTCTTCTGAACTCTTCTTGTTGTTCTTCATGTTGTTTGAGGCGCATCTCCATATCTGCTTGTTTTGCCAATTGAGCCTCTAACTCATGCTGTCTTGCAGTCAATTCTTCGATTCTGGAATTCGCATTCTCTAGCGCTATAGAAGTCATAGATGCATTCCCAGAAGAAGAGGAAGAGGGACCAGGCTTTACACAACGACCCAAACCCCTCAAATATCCTGAACGTTGACCCAGGACTTGTGTAAAAATCTCAATATCACTTGTTGAGGAATTTTGATCTGACGCAGATTCAGCACGTAGGGCAACCATTTTATCCTAGCCATATATAAGATAAAGAATTAATATCGTCATAAATATTCTAATATATTTAATTCAAACAGGTTATAAAACTTACATAATTTTCACGGGCATCAGGATGAGTCCACTCTCCATTACGATCAGTGTGCGATGCAGCATATAATTTTGTCAGATCATAATTAGTATATGAATCTTGCTACAATAAATGTGTTAAAGATATAAAGTCATTATGATGAGTCCAAATAATTAACTATATCCAATAAAAAAAATAGCAATACCAATTTCTGAGAAAGACGATGGAAAGATCTTGAGCCTGCATGATGATTAATCTTCAATTTTGATCTATTTGTTTTGTTTATAGAACTTCGCTCCTGCAAAGAAATTGAAAATATTATGAAGCGAAATGACAGATATGACAAGTAAAATAATTAAATTTCATTATACCTGATATGATGGATCCTCAAACATGTCACAAAGTTTTTCCCACTCAGAAGGTCGGACATCCTGGAAAGGATGTTGGCGTGCATCTTCCTTCTTCTCAAACTTATTATAATGCTCATGACACCTCGCCTTATATTTGCGGAATGCATTACCCATAAGCTCTTCCACAGTCTTACGCTCCTCTCTCCGACCAAAATTTAATTCGAAATCATCCTTAAAAAAATAGTCACAAACACATTATCATTTATAATATTCTAAATTTAAGTAAAGTATAGGAATTTATTCTACTAAATCAATATTTTAAACATTACCAAACAACGCTTCTTGATAAGCTCTTTAACATCTTGGGGGACTTTCTTCCATGAAGTCGTTGCCAAAGGTGCGTAAGTTCGTGTAAGAGCACCCACATGTGATGCAAGCCAAGCTGCTGGTTGTCCTTCGCCCCCAGTATGTTCGTCAGGAATGTTAACCTTGATCTTACCCATCTTCCGATATTTTTCCAACGTCACCCCTCTAGTGGTGCCTCGACCTTGACGAGATTGTACTGTAGATTCTATAAAATATAACATTGTAATCAATTGCATTTATATTTCTATTACAGGACCTTAATTAATAACTTTTATGAGTATTAAATTTTTACCTTGTTCTGTAGAATCAATCTCTAATGGTGAGTCTGAAGGAGAGCTAGGAACAGGTGGAGATGGGTTGCGAACTTCCTTCCTCTTTGGCGGCATAATTTTAAACTACTGATACATTCAATAAGTAAAATATTTGTCATCAAGTGGAATGTTAACACTTAATTGGTCAATCAGAATCTGTATCAGTTTCATTTGACAATTCGCTCTCATCATCTGTAGATACTTCAGATGATTCAACATTTTCCTCAACTGTCGCATCAACAATTTCAGCCTCAATATCTTCTCTATTTAATGGAATCATCTCATACTGGCTCAAATCCACAAACAAATTTATCGCGGGTTGACTCTCTTGGTATGCTTCTTGAGTAGAAGAGTCATCTTCTTCTTCATCTTGTCCTTCCACCTGAGGGATAACATCATATATATTTCTTGGAGAATATTTTTGAACTACTCGCCATTGATTTCCTAACTTCGGGTCATCTAAGTAGAATATTTGAGATGCTTGAGAAGCCAAAATAAAAGGATCATCTTCATACCATTTTTTTGATGTATTAACACTCAAAAAATATTCATCATCACGGACTCCAGTACGAGGATTGCTTAAATCCCACCAATCACACTTAAACAGATACACCGCAAGCTCTCCCAAATATTTCATTCCAATTATATCGACAATAACCCCATAGAAATCAATATTTTCTCCATCATGACTTCCTTCGACTAGGACACCACTATTTTGGGTTTTCCTATAACAATCTCGATCCAGTGTGTGATACCTACTTCCCCGAGAAATACATGCAGAATATCGAGCAGCGCGTCTCGATGGGCCACGCGCCAATGCATACAGTTCATCAGATATATCATTTGGATTATTCGCATGCAATTGTACAACCTACATATTGAGTAAAGCATATACTATATCAAAGTTGAAATTAATATTTTTTCATTTGTTATTGAGTAACGCATATGTAATTTCATTACCCGTTCTTCAAACCATCTCGGGAACTCCTCTTCATGTTTCTGGTTTATATCATTTACTCCTAGTTCCTTGAGCACGTTAATATGATCACTGAAATTGATGATTACCACAAATATATTATATTTTGTATTTTTTTAAAAGTAATGAGGCAATTTAAATTAAGAAAAAGTTATAACTTACTTCAAGTAGTTCTCTATCTCAGGGCAATTGTTCAGCACGTACCACTGAGCTTTCTCGAACTCTCTTCCACACAAGTCATAACCACGCACTGCACCAATTGGACGAACTTGTTGGGAAAACACAGAATATATAGTCCGTTGTCTTGCTCGGTCAACGTCAAAGTTTCTTTCTGGCCGATCAAACCGAGTGTCAACTCCGTGGAAATATTTGGAACAGAAGGTATGCCACTCATCGTCAATATATGCTTCTGCAATTGATCCTTCTGGACGGGCCTTGTTACCCACTGTACGTTTCAACTTTCCAAGAAATCGTTCAATGGGATACATCCATCTATATTGAACTGGTCCTGCAAGTCGAGCCTCACGTGGCAAATGAACGGCTAGGTGAACCATGACATCGAAGAATGACGGTGGATAAATACTTTCTAGCTTACACAATATTATGACAATTTCTCGTTCCATTCGATCCAAAGCTTCTACATTCAACGTCCTCGCACATAAGTCTTTAAAAAATGCACCCAACTCAGTCAAAGCCACACGCACATCTCTGGTCAAGTACCCACGGATACCAATAGGCAAGATACGCTGTAAGAAAACATGACAATCATGACTTTTTAATCCAGTTATTTTCCAATCATTTGTTCTCACACACCTTGTTAGATTCGAGGCATAACCGTCCGGTAATTTGATCTTCATTAGCCACTCACAAAATGTAACCCTTTCATTCCTTGACAATGTATACCACCCAATCGGCATGTAGACAGACGAACCATTTTCTTGCAACTGCATTTCCCGTCTTATTCCCAACCGCTTCAAATCCTTCCTTGAGTTTATTGTATCCTTTGTTTTTCCTTCAATTGACATCAATGTTCCCAATACGGATTCGCAAATATTTTTTTCAATATGCATAACATCAAGGCTATGTCGCAATTTTAACTTCGACCAGTACGGGAGTTCGAAAAATATACTCTTCTTTGTCCAATTCAACTCATTCGTAGCTCGTTTTCTCTTTCGTTGTTTTTTACCAAATTCATTACAACCAACATCTATAAATTGTGCAAGTACATCTTCGCCAGACAAATATGGTGGAGGTTGGCCCCATTCAACAGTTCCATCAAACATTCTAGAATTTCCACGCCATCTATGGTCACCAGGTAAAAATCGACGATGACCCATGAAACATAATTTCCTCCCGTACGTAAGCCATTCAGATTTGGTATATTTGTTACAAGTTGGACATGCCATTTTCCCCTTAGTACTCCAACCTGACAAATTCCCATAAGCTGGAAAATCATTTATTGTCCACAACACCGCAGCATGCATCTTGAACGACTTGCCTGTTGACGAATCAAATGTGACAACCCCATTCTCCCACAAATCTTTCAATTCTGCAATCAATGGCTGTAAGTGTATGTCTATATCATTTCCCGGTGACCTCGGACCTGGGATGAGCAAACTCATCATGAAATATGGATCTTTCATACACTTCCAAGGTGGTAAATTATACGGCATAAGTACAACTGGCCAAGTACTATGACTAGTACTCATGTTCCCAAAAGGATTAAATCCATCTGTTGCCAACCCAAGTCTTACGTTACGCGGTTCTTCAGCAAACCATGGGTGTTCCTGATCAAATTCCTTCCACACCTGGGAGTCAGCAGGATGTGACAAAATATTCTCGTTCCTTACTCTATCTGATGAGTGCCATGTCATATCTACAGCCGTTGCGCGTGACATAAATAATCGTTGTAATCTAGGTATCAATGGAAAGTGGCGGACGACCTTTTGCGGAACATTTGCCTTGTCCGATGTCCATCTTGACTCGTGGCATATAGGACACTCGTTCAACTGCTCATTCTCTCGCCAAAATAATATGCAGTCATTCGTACATGCATGTATTACGTTGTAATCAAATCCGAGTCCTCGTTTCAACTTTTTTGCTTCATAGAAGTTACGAGGTAAAGTATTGTCTGTCGGCAGTGCCTCTTTAAACAGCTCAAGTAACATATTGACTGCCTTAATAGATAATCGACACATTGATTTTATGTGAAGCAATCTTACGGTAAACGACAACTTACTATGTCTTCTGCATCCTGGATATAGCTCACGCTGTGAATCATTCCACAAGCGTGCAAAAGTGTTATGGCCCCCATCATTTGAGCTTAATGTGTCCGTGTCACCTTCATCCACAAACATTCCCGCACCGATGTCACCTAACATTTCCTCCATATCCTCATCGTAATCATCTCCAACAATCTCTGGTTGTACATCTTCATCGATCTCTTCTTCTTCATGTGGAGCCTCAAATGAAGTTGGATATGGTTCGCCGTGTAAGACCCAATCAGTATAACCCTTATCAATACCTTTGACAAACAGATGTTCTCTCACCAAGTCTATCTTATGAGAACGCAAATTCCTGCATTCTCTGCATGGGCATCTGATACGCCCATCACTATCACATGTACCCAATGCAAACTCCAAGAATTTCTTAACACCTTCAGCATATACATTGTAATTCTGACCCAATCGATCGGTAACTCTCATCCAACTCTTATCCATGCCGACTATATTCATTACAAACAATATTGTAATGCATCAGCAAACATCCATATATCATGTACCAATTAATGAGTATGCCACCTTTCACCGGGTAGTTGGTCCTATCCCGTTCGGGATTGTAAGATCATAGTCGCCAACCTATGATCTATTATCTGTCACGTCCAACAAAATTTCGGCAGCATCTCCCCATAGTTCTCCAAATATGCTCGTTTCGTTGTGTGCACTGACGATTAACACGTCGTTGCACCATCACCGAAACTGCATATCCAGAGAACAATGGATGAATCTACCAAAATCATAATGTTGGACGACAACAGATATAGTTCTATAGTTTGCGAGAATGATCTTACAATCCCAAACTGTCCACTCTGGACAATTCAAGAGTTATCAATCAAGCATTCATCCGAATTGATAACTCTCGAACGGGTCTAAGGTTTATTTTGATGAACAAAAAATACAAAATATGCTAATATATGTCAAACAATAACAACATATTATTTACACAACAATACAACAAAAACATAATTAGTAGGTATTATTTCAATATTTATTCCAGATTTTAATTTAAATATTAGTTTTACATGTTTATAATTAAGTATTTTAATTTAAAGATTTAGTAGTATTTTAATTTGAATATTAATTTTATTAATATATCTTGAAGTATTTAAGTATTATTAAATCTTAACTATTTCTATTTTAATTTAAAGATTTAGTAGTATTTTAATTTGAATATTAATTTTATTAATTTATCTTGAAGTATTTAAGTATTATTAAATCTTAACTATTTCTATTTTAATTTAAAGATTTAGTAGTATTTTAATTTGAATATTAATTTTATTAATATATCTTGAAGTATTTAAGTATTATTAAATCTTAACTATTTCTATTTTAATTTAAAGATTTAGTAGTATTTTAATTTGAATATTAATTTTATTAATTTATCTTGAAGTATTTAAGTATTATTAAATCTTAACTATTTCTATTTTAATTTAAAGATTTAGTAGTATTTTAATTTGAATATTAATTTTATTAATATATCTTGAAGTATTTAAGTATTATTAAATCTTAACTATTTCTATTTTAATTTAAAGATTTAGTAGTATTTTAATTTGAATATTAATTTTATTAATTTATCTTGAAGCATTTAAGTATTATTAAATCTTAACTATTTAAGTATTATTAAATCTACCAAAATTTATATTTTATTTTAAAATTTTAGTAGTATTTTAATTTGAATAATAATTTTATTTATCTAGAATTAACAATATTAAATGGTAGTAGTACATATAATTTACACAACTATCCCAAACTATTTGTATTATGTATATGAAATTTCATTACACGTTCGAACGATGATGCCCTATGTTCGAACAAAATTAATACGTTCGAACGGTAATCCTAATCCGTTCGAACGTATTCGTTCCAGATTCCAGTCGTCTTCAACAACGCCGAAAACTCCATTAATTACAAACTCTAACAAACACAAACACCAATTTCAAAGCATACAACTTTCTAACATTGCAAAATATTAAGTTCAAATCATACATTTCTATTTTAAAAGAAATACCTGACAAATTGAAGATGAAAAGGAAATAACCCGAGAATAATCTGAAAATAATCACAAACTATCCTACAAGTATTAATCCGAGAATAATGGAGTGAGATGAACAATTTTTTTGAGCTTAAGAGCTAGTTTGAGAAAAAATACCTCTGATATGCGAAGGGTAATCTTCAGAGCACACGGAGCGACGACAGCGCGGAGAGAAACAGAATTGTGAGGTTCTGTCGTGTTTTTGAAGAACATTTCATGTTCGAACGGTTATTTACTAACCGTTCGAATGTGAAAATATTAAGCGGGAGAAAATTCCCTCCTAATTTTCACGTTCGAACGTATAAAAAGTATGTTCGAACGTTAATGAATTATTCCCGCTCGAAAATTTATCGTTCGAACGTTAATTTCTAACTGTTCAAACGGTATTACAAAGTTTTATTTATTTATTTTTTCATTATAATGTTGAATAAAAGAACAACATTAATATATGTAGACATATTAGATGATACTATATTTTAATTGGCGGGATATTTTCCCACCACTGCAATAATCCGTTCGAACTATAACAAATTACGTTCGAACGGTAATCCAGCTGTCTTTAATTGGCGGGATGTTTTCCCGCCATTTGCCTTGTCCGTTCGAATGTTTTATTTTACGTTCAAACGTTAACATATGTGTTCGAACTGTTTATGAGTACCGTTCGAACACATATCCTTTATGATTAAATATAACTTTTTTCATCATTAAATGAAAAGTACTATAACATCATATGTATTAGTTATATATACTATCATATATAATGTAATATATACTATCATATATATGGTAATCTATACTAATTATATAGTATATATAGTAATATATATTATCATATATATAGTGACCTATACTATCATATATATTATTAAGATCATATGTATTAGTAATATATACTCACATATATATAGCCCCAAATATACTAAGGTCACATAATAAAGTTTAGAGAAATTTATAAGATGATAGTATATTATAAGTAATCTATACTCTATGTATATATGTTGTATAATATCATATATAACTTTAGTAGGTAAAGTATAATGGAATATGTAATATGACATATATTAGTTAAGTATAAACTCATACCATATAGTACTACATGCTATTATATGGTACTATATATATCTTAATATCTCATATATAACACTTTGATAGTAAAGTATTATGATATATTACTATTATACTATAAGAAAATATTTTATAAGATATTATGCTTTCAATTAAAGTATTCTACTATTATAATATATATTATAATATTACATAGTAGATTACAGTATATATAATCTACTATAATAGTATATATATTATAATAATTTATATGAATATAAATATAGTATACATTTAATATATTTTTTAATAATATTGTAAAACTTCCGTTCGAACGTGAAACAGTAACGGGCGAACGGTTTTATATTAACGTTCGAACGTTTAATATTAACGTTCGAACGGTTCTGCAGGTATAAGTTTATCGCGGGCTTCCTTCCTCTCACGCCGCCGTCTCCACCGTTTGAAAAAGCGAGAAAACGTTTGAACGCACGCTCTTCACCGCCGTCTGCCGTCGTGATCAACACATACGTACAACATTTGTCCTCCCAACTAAAGGTATGTACTTTCAAACTCATTTTACCGTTTATTTTATAATTTTATGGTTTTATTTGGTTTTTTTCCTTAAAATTATATTTTCTCATTAATAATTACCGTAGAACATCATAAATCTATCGTAGGATGTTTAGAAATGAAGAGTACTTTGTTTTTGAGTCGAAGAAACCACGGAATCGAAACATTTTTGAGTATTTTCATGGCTGCTGAGTTGACTCAGCCATGGCCGAGTTAGATCTGTTTTACGTTCGAACGGTATTAACCAGTATAACGGTAAACCTGTACGTTCGAACTTTATAGACACGTTCGAACGTTATTAATTTTCCGTTCGAACATATATTTAGACGTTCGAACGGTAATTATTAAATTAAATCCATTAACATTTTATTAGCTTATTAAATTGTTTTCATCGTTTAATTGATTATATGTTCTATCAATTAATTTATTAAATTGCTATTAGTATATAATTTTGTAAATCTTTTAGTCGTAATTAGATTTTATCACTAATCTTGAATGTATATTTTATTTTTTTAATTGCAGGATCATAATAATGTCTTCTCGGGGCCGTAAACGTGGTAGATCAGGAGAATCTTCCATCCAAACAGTTCGAGAGCGGACCGTTTTACTTGAGCGACAGGTAAAACTGTCTGATTTTGTCGCTCTTATATGGGAGGGTCATTCCCTCCCATCAGTATTTAATGATCGTGGTTGGGCACCAATCTTAGATCAGCGAGAAGAAGGAATGGAGCTCATTTCCTTCATTGAGATCGTTACTGAGTTCTATAAAGAGCTCGGTGCTGCTAGCCCAGACGATGGAGGGGCATATAGGATCTCTGTCCGAGGAGCTCCTGTTATATTTTCAGCGGATGGACTCGCTGCATATCTGGGTATTCCTAGGCTTCTTGATGCCTATCCAAACCTCCCGCCTAGAGAGTCTGGTCCTTCAGGTGATGCAGCTCAGTCTCAGGACGAGGGACTAGATTACACAGATGAGATAGATACACTTGCTGATCACGAGGTCAGGGACTTGATTGTTGGTCCAGATGCTCCAGTGTATGATGGCTCCAAGAGTATTAGGCAGGCAGATTTATCTTCTTTCTTCAAGATTATGAATTTGATCATTGCCAACAATATTGACCCACGGCAGCACAAGACCGAGGTCGGCATGGATCGAGCGAGATTTATGATACGGGTCGCTCGTGGCATCCCGATCGACCTCGTTGGTTATATATTTGAGAGGATCCGATCAGAGGCACGGTTTATTACGACAGATATACTGCCGTTTGGGATCCTCATCACTCGATTTTTGCTACATGCCGGGGTTGTGCCCGAACCTGCCGAGCGTTCCCGATTTCCGATGGCACCGATCAACAGCACCACCCTATCACGGAGCACGGGACACTCTAGATTTCGTTTTCGTGGAGCTGTTCCAGATAGGGCTGAGATTCAGAGAGATGGGCAGCCAGGAGATACTGGAGTATCGGCTGGTGAGACATCTACACAGCCTGAGACATCACGCACATATATTCGCGAGGAGCTGGCTGACATATTGCATGCTGAGATCGGTGTACACACATCAGCAGTGATTGATGCAGTGCATACTGCCATGTCTGAATTACGTACAGAGATTATAGCTACCGTCTCTGGGTTACGTACAGAGGTTGATGAGTTACGTACAGCGATTAATGCCAATAATGCAACTCAGGTCACAGTTAGTACTCGACTGACACAAGTAGAGACACAATTTGCTGCAGTCGAGGATGTGTGTAGAGACCTCGCATCATAGTTTTTATCTTTTATTTATATTTTCTTTTGTTGTAATTATGAACAATATATATGGAATTTTGATAATTTGCTTTATTTGGTTGATTAATATGTATGTGATTGATAATATTTATTTACTAAATATCTTATTTAACGTAAAAGAAATCATTAAAATATTTTAAAATTAATTACATAAAATTAATTAATGAATTTGTATATATGATAGATATTTTTTATATTTTGAGTTTCATACCGAGATTAATATTATACCTTCGAATGTATAAATGTGGTGCTTGAATATGTTCTAACTAAATATATTCCGTTCGAACGGTTTAGAAAGCTTCCTGCCAGGATTTGCCACCAAATATGTTCCGTTCGAACACAACAAATTATCGTTCGAACGTTTTTGAACTTTTCCCGCCATAATAAAGTAATTATCCGCCAAATTTTACTGTTCGAACGGGAAAAATTTTTTGGGACGATTTAATTCGTCGCAGAAAAAACTGTTCGATCGGTTATTTTGACGTTCGAACGGTTTTCTAAATTCATCGATTTTTTGGGACGAAATTTAAATTTCGTCCCAAAAAATGACTTTTAGGGACGAAAAAAATTTCGTCCCTAAATAATTTCGTCCCAAAATCTCAAATTTGTTGTAGTGCCAGTTGCTTTATTACAATTTGCACAGGACATATAGCAGAACAACTGACGTAAGTCGAGTAATAAAAAATTTCCTTTAACTGTGAATGTTGGTTTCTGTATTAAAAATAGAGAAATAAATGTATAATATGAATGTAGTAGTAAAATGAATTTAAATAGAAAGAAATAATTTAGTTTTAAAAATGAAAGTTATACCGCCATTGGTTCTGTGGACTCAATAACTTCAGTAATCTCAGAAATTTTTGTTATCGTCTGCATGGCACTGGTTGAAGTTGATCCTCTTGATGTATCTAAATTCTTGGCAATGATTTCTTCTAGCAATCCATCATTTTGTGTTGCCCTAAAAAATTAGATTAATAATTAAAATGACATAAGTGGTAAAAAAAACGATAATATATGCTAAAGGTATATGATATTATGTTATAATGAAGGATTTACCATGTACGTAATGAAACTGCAGGTGCTAAAAGAGGATCGATGATGAAAACACTTGTTGGTTTTGATGATAGAGAAAGACCTACATTATAAATATGTGTTAGCAAATATATAAATATATGATAAATAATCAAGAATAATATTATTTTCAATGAGAAATACCATTATAAGAACCAACTTTAATTCGCGTTCCAAGGATTATTGGTTTTGCTGCAATAATGTTTGAAATTTGTTGACACTCGTCATGAACAAATCGAGCCCACATTGTTAAACGCAAAGGCTTCAGGCTATACAAGTTATAAATAAAATTAAATTTGTAATAATAAAAATATTATAACGTATTAAATAAAAAATGCTATAAATGTAATTGGGGAGTGTTTAAACCTTTCATCAATAACTTGTATATCTTGAACTGTTGTCTTTCCATGGATAGTGTTGACTTCTCTTGGTGGCATCATTTGGATTGCAACAGCTAAAATATCTATTTCATCAAAATATTTGTTGTTAGTTCATAAGAAAATAAAACTATATATATATAATAGTTATCAATGTAATAATTACCTATTTCAGAATCAGTATCCTTATAAGCGTCAAGCTCATTGAAAGAGATGATATTATATTCTGGAGCTTTTAGTGCTGGTTCATCATCTTCAAGATTTTCAATAATTGTCCTCGAATTGATTATCCATTGATATTGATGCGCTTCTATCTTGTGTCTTGGATCTATTGCTTTCACATATGCATTGCCTATATAATAAGATTGAAAAACATGCAGTGTATCATCGCGTAGATCAATATCTCTATCAAATATTACTGCCTGCAATCGATTTCCCTGCAAGAAAATAACAAAAGAACTAATCATTTAAATTTAAATAATTAAATATTTATGTATCAATAGGAAATACAATATAATAAATATAATATAAAAAATATTTATAGAATAAAATGTATAAAATATAACAAATACAAAATTATTGATACCTGAGGATCTATCAATGTGAGGTTTTGATATTTTGTTGGCGAGTTTTGCGCTATTCTTTTTGGTGATTTTTCTGCAACAAGCATCTTTATTTTCCAGTTTTTGGTAACTGGAGTGATATCTTTGATTGATGCATAAACAGTCCGCATGTTTGCTGTATTTACAAATTAGAAGACAGAGAAATATTATTATATGTATTACAAACTCTATAATATAATTAAAAAAAACAATAGAACATATAAATAATAACAACATTTTAAGAAAATTAATTGAGTAGAATAAAGAAAATATTAAATTCAACTATTTATATAGCATCATAATGAGTTTGTTAATTTTAAAAAATCTTTATACACAATATTTTTTGTATAATTTTTATCATAATTATCAATTGTAGTTGGCCTTATAAGAATTTTTACTGAATTAGCAGTTTTAGCTCTTGATAATGCCACATATAATTGTCCATGAGAAAATACTGGTTCAGGTAAATATATTCCAACAGAATTTAATGTTTGTCCTTGTGATTTATTTATTGTCATTGCAAAACTTAATCTGATGGGAAATTGCGTTCGTTTAAATGGAAAACCATTATTCTCATTTGCATCTGGCAAGAACGGAATTCTAGGTATAAAAACTCTTTTTCCTTTATGATGACCAACTGAAATTTCTGCATCAATGACATTACGATTAAAATTGCAACAGATCAATCGTGTGCCATTGCATAAACCTTCTGAAGGATTTATATTTCTAAGTAATATGATTGGACAATTCTTTTTAAGCAATAATTCATGTGGTGGCAATCCATTTGGTGTTAAAGTATTTAAGAAATCTTCCATAATACCTTGTTCAGATGTATCAATTGTTTCATCAAAACTATAATATCGCACCATGTCACCAGGAAATTTTTCAATGACTATGGCATTTATTTCGTCAACTGATTGATTTTTTGGTATTAATATAGCTCGATTTGTCATTTCAACTAAATTATTTGAATAATTCGATATATTTCCAAAAATAGCTTCTAATAAATAATTCAAAGAATCAATATCATTATTGTAAGGAATAAGCATTTCTGTTGGAATTTTGATTATTTCATTAATAGTAATTGGTTCACTACCATTACCAACTTCAATCAAATAACGGGAAAATTCAGGATCTAATCTAGCTCTCATATTTTCTGTTAATTTAATTTTGATTAAAGACGACCATAAATAAGAACAAGCTAAGCTTGCATCAATTTGTTCTTCTCTTGTGCTTTTACGAATTACAGGTAATATTTGACGAAAATCTCCACAAAAAACAATAACTTTTCCACCGAAGGGAAGGTCTGTATCATTTATATCTCGCAACATTTTATCTACTGCCTCTATAGAATGTTTTCCAGACATAGGTGCTTCATCCCATATAATTAATTTTGCAAGACGTAATAATTTAGCAAGATTTCCTTGTTTGCTAACATTACATGTACTATTCTTTTCTATATTTAATGGAATCTTAAATCGTGAATGTGCTGTTCGGCCTCCAGGTAAAATTGATGCAGCAACACCAGATGATGCAGTTGCAAGTGCTATTATATGTTTCGATCTAATTTCAGCAAGAAGTGCTTTATATAGAAATGTTTTTCCAGTGCCAGCAGGACCATCAATGAAGAATGCAGCAGATTTGTTGAGAAGTAAAGTTTCGAGAATCAAATTATATGGGTGTTTTTGTTCAAAATTTAGATGGTTTGATGCAAGGAGATCTTCTTCTGAAATTGTAACAGTTAATTCATCATCAATTTCTTGATGTGTAAATTCTTCATCATCAGAGAATATATCAATGGGAGCAAAATGATACATATTTATGTTTTTTCCCATTGATTCAAGTGTAAAAGAGATGTTTTGTAATACCATTTTTTTAATATTTCCTACTGTTGTATTTGTTAAATGAAAATCTGCAGACATTTCCTTTTCAAATCGTTTCCAAAGTTCTCTTGGATTTGTAGGATTACAATACACCAAAATTGTTGCAAAAAGACGTCTTAAGCTGTTTGGCATTTGGTATAAACAAGCTTCTTCTAAACATTCTTCTAAACTACTATATTTGTTCAATAGGCCATGTAAATCAGCTGCTTCACGAAATGTTGGTACAACAATGCCATTAATTGTTTTTAAATCTTCAAATGATTTTGGTCCTTTAATGCGATTCAATAATATTCGTAAGTAATATCTTTCACCTTCAATTAGATTTGCAGTAACAATTCGACCTATAACATTTCTTTTTTTTCTTGGAGTCCAAATTCTATATTGTTGATTCCAAACGAATTTTTCAGGAAATTCTCTATATAATAAATTGCGTGCGTTTTGATCAATTTGATTTGTTAAAAAAAATTCAGTTAACATCGATTTTCTTGAAAAATCTGAATTTAAAATATTGTTTAAGTTTACTTGTGCATGGAAAGCTACTAAATGTTGAT
This sequence comes from Juglans regia, assembly GCF_001411555.2. Classification (NCBI taxonomy): domain Eukaryota; kingdom Viridiplantae; phylum Streptophyta; class Magnoliopsida; order Fagales; family Juglandaceae; genus Juglans; species Juglans regia. The sequence goes on from NC_049908.1 coordinate 27,388,961, forward strand.
CTTCAAGATGAAGCTGTAAACTATAAACTGATGGATACATTTCATTAAGTGTAAAACCATATATTCTCCACATAGCTTCAGGTGGAGTAATCCATCTACCTTATTGAAATTGTTCAATTTCATCAATTTGTTCATTATTTTCATCGTTAATTAAATTGAAAGCAATACGATCATGTCCTTTGTAAATATATTTATACAAATATTTAACAGCTTTGATTGTAGAACAAATTTCAACATTTATATGACAATTAAATTTTGAAAGAAGGTATGGATTATATGGTACAACTCAACGGTTATCTAAATTTTGTCCTCTAACTTTCACAATTACTCCATCATGAGAACGTTTATATAGTGGAAAACAATCAATTCCAACAGTTGTTTTAGATGTAAATTCTTTGGGATATCGATTTTTGCAAGTTCCATTTTTCTTCATACATATATTAGTTGGATTTAATATTCCACAAGGACCATGCATCATATGTTTAACAACAGTTTTATATAAATGTAAGTTTTTTGTTTTATCAGGTATTTCTGCTGAAACAATTTCATCGAAAGATTCAGGGGCATAAATTCGCCAATCTTTTTGTAGTATTATTAAGAAATGAACATGTGGTAAGCCCCTTTTCTGATGTTCAATTGTGTAAACATATGCTGCAACTTTACCAAAAATTTCTCGCTTAAATAACTCGTTTTTTAAATCTTCTAATTTTGCTCTAAAGATTCGGGTGATTAAATCAGGACGATTTTGAACTTCTTCATGTGGCTTTAATTCATCTAAAATTTCTTTCCAACTTGGATTACATGTCATAGTTAAGAAAATGTCAGGTTTGCCAAAACGTTGAACTAAGACCATTGCTTCCATATATCTCTTGCGCATATCTCTTGGGCCTCCAATAAAAGATGAAGGTAAGATAATACGTCTTCCAATTTTAGAGGCGTTAGTTTCTCCAATTGAAATACTATCGACAATACCTTGATATACATCTGATCTAATTTCTTGTTGTTTTGAACGAAAATAATTTAGTCTTGATGTTTCAATTTTAATGTACATGTCAACAACAAATTGTTGTAATAAACGACCAGATAATAATAGAATTGATTTGTTGTGTTGTCTAATTTGTAATTTGAAACAATAATATTCACGACACGAAACTGTTGGTTGTTTCCTCTTCTTCTTCAAAACTACAAAAATTATGGGAAAAATTTATAAATATAAAGATATGAAAGTTTAAGATAAAGAAGTTAGAAGAGTTAAAGTATTACTACCTTCTTCTTCAGTTTGAAGTACTTCTTCTGCATTATTTAATTGTTGGAGATTAGTTAGTGTTGATGATTGATTGTTTAATGATATTGTTCCTTTTTTGAAGTTTTCAATTCCTTCGTGCCAACCAGAATCACCAAGAGGAAATAATAATGGATATTGAAGTGGATCATAACAACCAAAATAATATTGAACAATATGATTTCCACCTGTATGACTAAAAACAATAATGTTTCGACTTGTTTCTTCTGTATAATTGTCAGATTCAGTCCAAATAGCTGCAACTTGTGATACTGATGGGGCATTATAAACACGTTGATCCAACCCAACATCTGATCTTATGTGAATTATATGATTTTCGAGATTTGGAATGTTACTCAAACTTCGGAAGAAACGACTATATGGATTAACCCTGAGTATAGCCATAAGTTGACTAATAATAGAAGGATCTAATCTTTCTGCATCATTAACACGATTTTCTAATTCGTGTTCAGTATCATAAAAGTATAGCTGCAAATATGAAGGACATCCATCCTCGGGAATTAAATCATTAATGTAATGATAGATCTGTCCTTGAACTCTAAATGTGTAAATTCCTTTGTTTCTTCTACACAAATTTGTATCGAACTTGACTCCAAATGATGTGAAGGCGAATTTATTATTGTATGTACGCACATATGTACGAAAATTTTCAGATTCACTTGAGTCAGAAGTAAATAATTGATAAAGTTGATCAGGAATTTGACTAAAAGCTAATGATATAGTTCCATCACCACAACAGAAACCGTTTGGTTCATGATAAAATTTTTTTGCTCCACAATGTTTACATGATGGTACTAATGGTAAATAATCTGGTTCAAGAATTGTAGTGTGTAATATTTGTTTAAAATAAGGAGATTTGCCTTGTCGTTTTCCTATATAAAAGAAAAAGGAAATAATAAATTAATTGATGATAAAGTATTAAATATTAACATAGGAATTAATGAAAGAAGGTGTTAATTTATACATTACCCGAATTGAAATTTAACGTGCTTTCAGAATTGAATTCTTCTTCATTAAGATAATTAACCTATGGAAGAATTTTTTTTAATATTTATTTAATAGAATGAGAAAAAAAAAGAAGGAAATATTTTTTCACAAGAAATAGTTATGAATAAACCTGATTGCTCAACATTGAAGGAGAGGTATCATTATGGACGTTAGTTTCAGAAGAATTGATATTCGAAGATGATCCAATTTCTCTTATACAAATGGCTTCATTGTTGTTTGAACAAAAAGAGAGAGCAGACTGAGCTTGTGTTTGCCTTCGCATTTTATTATTTGGAAGTTTTTTCAACTCAGCATATCTCTCTCTTTTTTTTTCGACGAATCTCTTCTTTTTTCTCCTTTGATTGCGCACTATACCAACTTTTTGTTGCCGGATGTTTTTCACGCTCTTCAAAGTTTATTCATAAAACAAGTTAGATAAAATTGAATAGAATTGGTGTTAATAATGTTTAAATATATTTTACATTTAATAATTCCATCTTACCAGTCGGCATAAAGTTATGGAAGATTATAAATTCTTTGTCGATTTCAGAGCGTAATCTAAAAAAGATTTGAAAACATATTAAAGATGTGGCTAGATATGTATGTATATATGACAACAAATATGCATAACAAATATTATAAGCATTTATATTAAAATCAAAAGAAGAAAATAATTAATTCGAAAGAATTTCATACAAATGATATTAAGTGAACGAAATGAAATAGTAAATCTTAGAATAGAACAAGAAAAATGCTAGGGAGTCCGTTTTGGACTCTTTTTTTTTGTAGTTTTTTTTTACTTAGTGATAAAGAAAATATTGTTTAATAATATTGTGAATTTTTTTCTTTTTTTAAAAATATTTTAAAGTGTTAAAATAATGTTGTGGAAAAAAAAAAATTAAAGATTTTTTGCTTTTTTTTTATATTATTTTTTTAACACTTTTAAATACTTTTTAAGAAAAAGAAAAAAATTCACAATATTATTAAACAATATTTTCTTAATCACTAAGTAAAAAAAATAAAAAATAAAATAAAAAATAAAAAATAAAAAATGCAATCGGAAAAATCAACCAAGAGCTCAAAACAAGCTCCCTAGCATTTCTCATAGAACAAATCTATTAAAAGAAATCAATATCATGACGAAAACAAATATTCAGACAACAAACATATATTATCAACAATTTATCTTGACGACAAGTGCATTTATATAAATATAAAAAAATTGAAAAATATTTTTTCAGATAAGATAAAAGAGAACATACCAGAAAGTAGAGGACAAACAAAAGAACAGTGCAAATAGAGGAAATTGATAACAACCGGATTGACGAACAGTAAAATAAGAGCAAAAGCAGCAAATCTGTAAAAAATAAAAAATACATTAGAAAAAATATTTTAATAATAATAACCAATTAAATTAATAAATTTAGCATTTATAGGAAAAAAATTTGGAAGGAAAAAAACAATGCATTAAATGAAATTTATTATCATTACTATTTTTAATAAAACATATAAGAAAAATAAAATAAAAACAAATAAGAGGCTGTAAAAGAACTACAAAAATGAAAAATATTGGAAATGCTACTTTATTTTTTTTGGTTTTGTTATAATCTTTGTACTAATGAGCTACTGTTTATCAAGCTTTTGGAATTTTGCCACCAAAGTTTGGAAACAATGGTACTAAGTACTGGACGCGTGTACTTAAAGAATTTGTTTTAAGTCTACGTTGACCTTTAGTTATTTATTACTAAAGTCACTAATTAAAGCAGCCTATGATCATATAATACTGCACTTACAACGGTAAACATGCATGCATATACTCCCCCAGACTTCAGTGGCTAGTTTGGACCAAAACCATAAATTTATACATCATTTTTCTTGAAAAAGTTAACGCAAAGATGCTTGATTGATCGGTTTTATGCTCTGCACTTTCAATTTATTAAGTATCTATGTTTGGGTAATGAGATGAGATAATAATTTTTTAAATAGTAATGAAATTGTTTATAAATAGTAGTGAAATAATTTGAATTAAGATATTTTATTGAGTTTTAAAAAATGAAATAGAAAAAATTAAATACAAATATTATAAAAGTTAAAAATTTGTTTGAATATAATTTTTTATTTTAAAATTTGAAAATATTGTATTATTTTTTATATTTTATTTAAAAATTTAAAAATTTTTAATGATTACATGATAAAATTATAGATTTTAAATTAAAAAATATTTTATATTTAACTAATATATCTAAAAAATCTTATAAAAAATTTTGAAATAAAATGAAAAGTACTCATCTCACTTTCCATATATGGCCTAAGTATTAGTTATGATTTCGTGCGAAGGCTTTTTAGTACGTACTTCCTAGCTAGCTAGGTAGGTAGTTCAATATTTGCAGCTAGAATTTAGGATAAATATGCTAAAAGATATTGCCAACAATCATGTAAATAAGTAAAATAATTATTATAAAACATAAACACCAGACTTTTTTTATATTAAAAGGGAACAGGACGTACCAAAAAGCAGGGACTAATAAAAGGCAAGTGAAAATGTAGGATTCCAATGATCGCGATGGGCACAACTGAAATAAAGATATAATCAACAGATATGTTTTAAAAAAAATATAATATAATAAAAATATAATTATATTTATTCAGTTTAACTATATTAACATATTAGGGATAATAATAAATACAATAAATTGGAACATATTATTTACTTTGTAATAGATATATGAATTGATTTAAATTATCAATAAACTATATTTTCATGTGTTATTAGGTTCCATGTACAATTCTTATACTAAGTAAAAAAATTTAATAAATTATGTGCTGGTAGCTAGGTCCATGTAAATGAGATATTTGTAGTGTTATTAAACACACACTAATTTTTAAGTAAATCTTTTTATATTTTAGAGTTTTGAAAATAATATAGTTTTAAAAAATTAATTTATTTAAATGATTTTATTATTTTAAGAATATTATTTAATATTCATTAATTTATTAGAATATTGTTTGTTAATAAAGCTACACTAACATATTAGAATATCATCTCTTAATATTTTTTTATTCAAATTCTATGAACAACCGTCATATTATGTAAACAAAAATAACTATATAATTCAAATAAAATTTGTAAGATTGGAAATAAAAGTCGTATAATATTCCAATGGATTATTTTACAAATTTATATTTTCTAATAACTTTAATATAATTTATTAGCAAGTTGGTGTTAAAGTTTCAAGGGCCAAAAGGCAAAAACCCTAAGTCAAAAGGCCCTATAAATATATCGCTACACAAGTCACAACTTCCAGATTTTTCTTTACTTTATCCCTCTCCCTCTCCCTCTCCCTCTTTCTTCGTCCTTCTCATTTCTTCGTTACCCAGGCTGCACTTCTCTTCTTTCATGTTCTTCTCAACAACAAAACACAAATTTGTGTGTATTTTATTTCTTTGCATATTTCCTTCAAACTTTACAAATCCGAGATTCTATTTTTCAGATATGTAGAAAAAATTTCTACTTTGTTGCGTCTGATATGTAAGAGAGCATGTTGAGATCTGTAAGTTTTTTTCTATTTTTTGGCTTCTCGGTTGATACTTATTTCTTGTTTCTGTTTAATTTTTATTTAATTGTTGCTTGAGGTTTTTTCTCTTCCTTTGGTTAGATATGCATTTTCGACTTTTGCAATTTTTTTTTCCACCTCACAGATCTGAGAGTTTATTTGTAACATGTAGATGTTTTTTTTTTGTTACTTTTTTTTTTTTTTGGTTTTATGTAGATTTGAAACTTGATTTTTTCTTATTATTGGTGTTTGTATATTAATTTTTGAAAATGTTACCAGTTAACCTCTTATGTAACACAATAATAGAGACAATAACTGAGATAGAAATCGAAGGTAGAAGAAGAAATAACACCGGTGAGCTTAGTTTTGGCAATTTTTTTCCGATTGTTCTTGTGAGCAAATTATGTAATATAATAAGCAATAAAAAAAATTTTACTCAGAAGAAGAAAAATAAGAAATCATACCAGACGATGATGCAAACCGTGACAAGCATACAACAAAGTTTTCAGATTTTGGTAAATAGATAGAACTCTAGGTTCACGAAGACCAAAAATTGTATATAAATACGGTGGGTAAATAGATAAAACAACAGGATAAGCATAACAAATTAAAAGACTAAAAAGTAAGTCGGTTATGTGAAGAACTTGACAAAATTAAGGGTAAATCTGTAAATATGCCAATAAAGATAATAGTCGGCAGAAAGAAGGTTAAAATTGTAAAAAGAAAATCAGCAGATAACAGAAATGAAGGATAGAAAAGGAAAGTAAATATAAATGCAGGGGTAAAATCGGGAAAAAAAAATTTAGACGAAAATACTGTTCTCCAGCTATTCGCACTTTATATATAAGTAGATATATATATATATATATATTGGCTCTTGGAATAAATAAATAAATAAAAATATAGCATATTGCCGATGATCGATCAAATTGCATGGCCGTGTGGGGACCAGGCCAACCACATCATTTATAAAAATACCTCTAATTTAAAATATAATTGTGTAAAATGTTGTAAAAATTTTTGTGTGTAAATCATGATCAATATTCCTCGTATTATTTAAATCTTACAGATTAAAATATATATATATATATATATATTTCATGACATAGATGATAAGTAGTATATATAAAGACCTCTAAATAAAATTATTCTACAAAATAATAATAGTATTAAAATAAAATAAATCTGTGCCATTAATATTGCCATATTTTATATATCTGCTTCCCTTCTTGTTAAATTCCAATAAAATAGACCAATCTGCAGTGGCGGAACCAACAATTGTGTTGAGGAGAGGCCAATTTTTCTATTGTGTGATATATTTATATAAAGAGTAATATTGTTAAATACAATTTTAAGATGTGCAAGTTATACGCACTCCTTTTGAAAAATAAAATAATTTTTTTCATATAAGTATTAAATTTACCTATTTTTTCAAAGGGAGTAGGTGGGACTTGCACATAATCCTAAGACTCCAATCATCATTTCTCTTATGTAAATTAAAAAGATATTGAAAAATCATAACAGCATAATTACAAACTATTTTTTTATATAGATCATTGACCTTAAATAATATTTCTTGTATTTTCACTTATTATTTTATATTAAAAAACCTAATATTGAGATCCATATTAATAAATTTATTATTTCTCCTAAACTTAATTTTAATTTTAATTTTAGAGAATTCACATCCTTAAAAATAGATAATATATAGCAATTAAATAAAATTTTGGGACTATAAAAATAATAAAAAACAAAATAAATTGGAGTGACATATTTCTAAGTATATTGAAATTTTTAAAAAATTTTAAAAGCATATGAAATTATAAATTTATTTGGGGCCCATTTTCTATATTTGGAGAATTATGTATAAAATCTAGTATTCTATGATTTCAATAAGTTTTGGGGGGCCCCTTAGTACAACGTGGGTCCGCCACTGCCTAGCTGGTACGTACTTCACACCAGCTTCAAAGCACAATACGTTTTGAAGTGGTCACAACAATATTCTTACCAGGTAAATTAAGAATACATATAACTTTTGTTTCGTAAAAGTATAACTTTAATTTGGATGCATTTTGGAGGCATGCATCTATTGCTAGACATATAGCAATAGATAAAATGAGACCCGATAAAAATTTCTTAAAATTTTTCAAAAACTTTCACAATTTTATTTTCAAATACGACTCAAATTATAAAAATTACTTTTCAACTTTTTCCTTAGTATGCCAGGAAATATGCCGCATTTATATATCAGGAAATAAACCTTATTTGCCTCAAGCTTATCTAAGAAAATAGACAAAAGTCTTCATTTCTATTTGCCAGAATTTGGTAAAGATGCTACTTGTCAGATTTTAATAGTTGAATTGAAATATATTAGTCTTAGGCATCGTTTGGATAGTCAGATAAGATGATATAAGAAATATGTAAATAGTAATAAAATAATTTGTGAATAAGAATAAAAATGTTTGTGAATAGTAGTGAAAAAATTTAAATTAAGATTTTTATTGAGTTATTGGAAATGAGAGAAAAAATTAAATAAAAATATTATAAAGTTAAAATATTGTTATAATAAAATTTAAAATATTATTTTTATTTTAAAATTTGAAAAAGTTAAATAATTTTTTTATATGAAAATTTGAAAATTTTGTAATACTTAGATGAAAAAATATAAAAGAGAAATTGAAAAGTGATGCTTAGGGTCGATTGTCGTGGAATTAACTTGTGGTGCTTCAAGGGACCAAATTACTCTACTTTCAATGGAATAAGGATAGGGTTGGAGGATTGTGGCTCAAAACTCTTAAAGGGGTGACTTTTTTATTTTATTTATTGGTCTCTCTGTTGACTTATACTTTTCCTCTTCTGTAACAGCTCATTCTTCCATGGATAAGCATGAAAGTCACTTTTGGAAATTTCAAGGATCGAGCTAGTGTGCTATTACTGTCTTGACTAAGTTATTTTCTTAAGGAAGCACTAAATACAAAGATTCTTAAAATAAATAAAGTCATTTTGCATTAAAATATTAAAATCATAAAACAGAGCATGGAAGCATTTATATACTAAAAAAATTTCAAACTTTGTACTGTAAAAACCATGACTTAAAAAATTTTTTGTACACGATTTAAGCATCTGTCTTGCCTTCCTGGGCCCAGTCTTGTCATATAGTTCTATCTTCATAAATATTCTAACATGTGATGGTTTAAAAACAGAAAACAACCTAAAATGAGTCGAAAACTCAATAAAAAACTCATCATAATGTAAACATACTCAATATAATGTTTTTCATGAAACATTTCATGTATGGATAAAATCATGATCATTCATGTATATGCTTATAACATGCATGATTTATCTTACTAGCCCACACACTTAACTATGTATGTAAGGTTGTGCACCAACCTCACATCCTGTAACTATAAGGAGAACAACTCATAGTATCCTAGTATACTATGGTAGACCATGCTTAGGTCCATAGCTTGTACATCCACCCATAAAATCGCATTAGTACCATGCATCAAAATGACAATTTTATTAATTTTTCTGAGCTTATCTTATACTTAAATTTATGAAAACTTACGTGTCTTATGTAACATAAGATGAATGAGATGCATAATACGTACATAACTATAATATGCGGAATGAAACATAATCATAAATTATGAAGAATGACGTGCTTGAAGATATCATGACATGCATTGTACATAAATATTGGCTTCCAAAAAACTAACTTTAATAGTAATATATATAATTTGCTAACGTGTGTTAATCTTAATTTATGATCAATCTACTTATCTTATAGCATTGCATTGGATTAGCCATCCCAATCTTCAAAATTTGACTAATATGTAACTTTTTTGCTTTTAGCTAATCACTCAGAACTTGAAGTCTACATTGGATTATCCATCACACTCTCTATAATAATAAAATATTATTCTTTTTTATTTTTTATTTTCTTTAATTATTTTTTTATTTATTAAATACTTTTTATTTTTTATTTTAATAATCTCCAATAGCCTCCAACAATCATATTCATTTTCATTAATTGAATCCAATAATCTATAAAATTAGCATCTCTAGTTGACAATTTTGTAGATGTTAACAAAAAAAAATTATTATAGCAGTCCCAAAAAGTACCTGCTAGTTTTTGGACATTCACAATGCTAATGTTCTCAACAATCATATTCTAGCCTTCCTCATTCTCTCCCTTTCTTTCTCAAGCTTATTGCCTAGAGTTCTCCCAGAAATGACCTCTACGTTGTCATCTATTGTGCCGCCTCCTAGTGGAGTCGATTCCGGACTAGTTAGGCGTTTCCCATGTGGTTTCCTTCTCGTTGACAACATGGATATATGTTGCTACCATTTTAGTTGGTGTCTTAATAGACACCAGCAATTTTCCATGGTATAAATGGCCTTCTCAATCTCTCTATACATGATTTTGGCTTTTTTTATCTAAATATGCCAAGTAGTGAGAATGTAAGAAGAGAATTTCTGCAACAAATTTTAGAATTAATGCAGATAGAAACTCATACATTGTCCTGCTCTGTCTCACCACTTGGATGCTGTAACACCCAAGTCCAGCACCAAGTCCACTTTCTAAAAAGTTTTGGAGTGTATACGTATGAAAAGCCAATTTGAAATTAATGAGTAATTTTTGGACTAGACTACAGGCCTAATTTTTATTTTGACGGATATCGATTTTTTTATTTGGGCTTGGGCTTGCTAATTAAGTTAAAATCATTAAATAGTTTTAGATTAGGTGGAATTTTTTTATGTGCCGAGATATTTGTGGGACAAATTGGATTATTTTAGAGGTTGAATCGAGGGCCAAAACTCAAAGAAAAATCCTATGCCACACACGTCTCACATTTCCAATAGGATTATTATTTTAGAGTTTTCTTTCATTTAAGATTTCTAACCCATACCAACTGTAATACCCACGACTCCACACTCATGCATGTCTCTCCTCTAGGTTCCAATTACCTATATATACATATACACGCAAGTAGAGCCATGTTCAGTGCCCCCATTTATGTAGAAAAAAAAAATCAAGCAACTGCTAGGGTTGCCGCAGCCTAAGTTATAGTGAAACACCTCCTCCACATAGCTGCTGCTAGCCTACTGCACCTCCACAAACCACTTAGTCTCCACCTCAAAACACAACAGCCCCAAACGGAAACCATCCAATGTGCTAAGATCCCCCTCGCAACTTAAACCTCTGCCCCACAGCTGCCACTGTCACACTTTCCCTACAAACCACTACCCACCCAGTTGTACCACCATGAAAAGCTCTATTCTACCATATGAAAATGGAGCATGCGTCCTCCACCATGAGCCATAACACTGCTGCCTAGTTGCTTAACTTCGAAACCACGACAAAACAAGCAGGAACCACCCGGAAGAGCCACAGGAAACGCCAGCCATAGACATTAATATTTACGAAGATCGACATTAAGCCCTATTGTGATGTGATTTTCCATAAAGTACCTGAAGATTTCTCTTGAATGATTTTACGTTATTGCCCTTAATAGGTAAGTCTTGGCAGAAGTCTTATTTGACTTGGGCTGAGCTTTGATTTTCTTAAATTGGATATGTATTTTAAGTTAGGCTTGGTGTTAAATAGATTTGCAATTGAGTTGGACTTATGCCAAGTGAATATTAAGTGGAGATGTAATTTTCATGGGCTTAGTTTTAATTGACTAAATATGTTAGCCATACATTTTATTTTACAGAAATAATAGAGTTTAATGTATTAGTCCAAAACATTTAGTGGATATAGATTAAATTGGGAAGTGGAGATATTTTAGGGTTGCGAGAGTTTTTAGATATTTTAAGGAAAAAAAAAAGGTTATTTTAGTATTCAAGACTTGAATATCAAATTATGGGTTTAATTAGAGATTTAAGTTACATGTTTAGTTTATAGGTAAGGATTGATATTCGTTGAGCATTATTGTGGAAAAATTCAGAAAAGTTAAGAAGTTCAGGTAAGTGAGGTTTCTATATTAGACTCTGCATCAAATAAATGAACTGAGGTCAATTTTGAAAAATATGCGTGTTTACATACGAAAAGAAATTTGAAACAACCTCAAGTATTTGTTTGGCATTACTCACGAAATTCTGTATAAAAATAAAGTATTTTTTGGCATAGCTGGTGTAGACATGAGCTATTTTGGCATTTTGTTTCTAAATTGTGCAAAAAAAAAAAAAAAAACGAATATGAAAATTTGTGCATAAATTATATTTTTGTGATTTGATTCTGTTCTGTTTTGAAGATGTTCTATACTCTAATATAATATGATGTGGTTTCTTAAACCTCTGGCATGACATTTTGTTTCCGTTCCATTTTGACCTTACCAAGGGTGTAAAATTGTGGCCTACGTTTAGGTTGGTATCAATTTTTATATTTCCGGTACAACTACTTTGGAAGCCAAAGTGATTTTCTGCGTGGTCATTCTTGTGTACACACTTTGGCTCTCAGAATAATAAGGGGAATATTTTACATTGTATTTATGCTCGGTCGGCCGCTGGGGTTTGCACAACCCTACCACAAGGATTAGACAAGGAATTCTGTTATGATGTGATGCTTCAGTTATGCTATGCCAAAAGAATTTTGAATAAGAATATTTTTGAATTTTCACTCTAATATTTTTGGTAACATGAATAGATTTTGCATTTTGAAAATATCAATATTTTGTTATGCATTCTAAACTCTATAAATGTTCATGTTTACATATTAATATATGTTTTTTGCTTACTGAGTTGTTGATAACTTGCACCTTATCTCCATAATATTTTTCAGATAATTTTGATGCTTCAGTTGGAAGTTAAGAGTATGAAGTGTTAGCAATGTTTGATGGTCGTAGAAGAATAAGTGCAAAGGGTACAAATCATTATTGGAGAGCTTTATGTAGTAGATTTATTATTTTATGTTATTTGGTATTCTGAGTCATTGATATTTTCGAATCTTTGTGGAGATTTTAATTTATTTCGTTGAAGTATTTCTTTTGCGTCCATATGGAGAAACATATATATTTGTGTTCAACAAATAAGTTAATATTTTATGGAGTCTCTGGGTTATTTATAAATATGTCATTGGGGATAATTTTAGGTAACATGAGCTAACTCTCCAGACCTTCAGAACCAAGGCGTTACAGTTGGTATCAGAGACAGATTTGAGATTCTGCAAACTATTATATTTGAAGTTTTTGTATATTTGTGGGCTTGAGAAAATAATTTTCAGATTTGAGGTGTAGACATTGGTAGACTGTAAGAGATAATTCTATTTGTATTTAAGGTTTTAGGATCTGGCAAGCTTTTGGGAATAAGTTCTTGGAAATTTGAGGTATTAGATTGTGTGGATTTTAAGAATTGATCTAATTTAGTGCTTAGCTTCTGATCTAGTAGGAAATTTTGCCTTGAGGTCAAATTTAAGAGTAATTGAGGTAAAACTTTGCACGTAGACTTTAATCAAAACGGTTTGGTGTAAATGGAATGAACTATTAAGTATGTTTACTTTAAGCCAGTTTATTATATGAGAAAAAAAATGAGTACCGTGATATATAGATTATATATTTGGTAATTACATTTATGCTTAGTTTATAATTTTAATATTCCATTTGAAACAGTATGAGTCTTCCAGGATGGCAGCTCGTCGTCGAGTTCGAAATCTTTAGGACTTGAACGGGAGAAATGATGAGGGTGAATGCACCGTAGAGCAGTTCAACCGGATGCGTCCTCCCACTTTTGATGGGCGTGGAGACCCAATCTTGGCTGAGGATTGGATTCAAGCTATTGATGAGATACTTCGTGTCTTGAATTGTACTGATGAACAGAAAGTACTATACTCCGTCTTCAAAATATGTACAATAGGATTTATGAGGAGGGGTTGAACAATAGGATTTATGAATGAGTGGTGGGCTTTTAGATCCAAAGTTTCTCAAAGTTAGTGAATAAGGCTACAGTATTTGAATGAAGCCTCAAGAGAAGTACAGAATTTCAAGATCAGAGGAAGATCTTTGAGAGGAAGAGAACTACCCCACAAGGATCTTCCTCTAGTATAGATCAAGTTGTTGTGGAAGAAGAGAAACGAATGGAGCAGCTCAGGTCAGAGGTAAACGTAGGGAAATCAACCAAATGATCTGTATAAGTTTTGTAATCGTGCACACACAGGAGGGTGCAGAAGGGAGGTGGGGTCGTGTTTTCGATGCAGTAAGACCGGGCACCTCATCAGGGATTGCTCATTACTATAGGGAGACAATAAGAAGCCCAACCAACCTGTAGGTCCCCAACAGACGATACATGGAAATAATTAGCGTAGAATGGGACCGGCTCGAGTATTTGCACTAACACCTGGGGATGCTGAGGACGACAACGATGCAGTCACAGGTACTCTACTCCTTTTCTACTGGAAAGCAATTGTTTTAGTTTAGTGGTATTAATCATTCTTGCATTTTAATAGAATTTTACTAAGTGCAAAGGACGACATAAAACACATAGGAATGTACAAGAGTGCGTAGTCTATAATTACATGCCAAGTAAGAATTGCGCGAATAAGCGTTGATAGGGATTAGACCCAATAATTCATATCCATGAGACTCTAGCGGGTTGGTCAATGTGTATAATGGAAGCATGAATTTCGGAAATATGATTATCCACGCAATTCTTACTTGGCTTCTAATTATAGACTACACACCCTTGTACATTCTTGTGTGTTCTGTGTCATCCTTTGCACTTAGTAAAATTCTATTAAAATGCAAGAATGATTAATACCACTAAACTATAACAATTGATTTCCAGTAGAAAAGGAGTAGAGTACTTGTGACTGCATCGTTGTCATCCTCAATATCCCCAAGTGCCAGTGCAAACACTTGAGCCGGTCCCATTCTACGCTGATTATTTTCCTGTATAGTCTGTTGGGGACCTATAGGTGGGTTGGGCTTCATGTTGTCTCTGATTAGTAATAGACATTCCCTGATGAGGTGCCTAATCTTACCGCATCGAAAACATGACCCCACCTACCTTTCACACTCTCCTGTGTGTGCACGATTACAAAACTTGCAGAGGTCATCAGGTTAATTTCCTGTGTTTGCCTCTTAGCTGAGTTGCTCCCTTTGTTTCTCTTCTTCCATGACACTTGATCCATACTAGAGGAAGATCCTTGTGGGCTAGTTCACTTCCTCTGGTCTTGAAGTTCTGCACATCTCTTGAGGTTTCGGTCAAATAATGTGGCCTTATTCACTAACTCTGAGAAACTTTGGATCTGAAAGCCCACCACTCGCTCATAAAACCTATTGTTCAACCCCTACTCATAAATCTTATTGTACTCAGCTTGAAGGCGAAGTACAATACTTTATGTTCATCAGTACAATTCAAGACACAAAGTATCTCCTCAGCATTCTGGATCCAATCATCGGCCAAGGTTGGGTCTCCACGCCCATCAGTAGTAGGGTGCATCAGGTTGAACTACTCTACGGTGCATCCACTCTCATCATTTCTTGCATTCAAGTCCCCAAGATTTCAAACACGATAACGAGCTACCATCCTAGAAAACTCATACTTGGTTAAAAGTTTCAAAGGGAATATTAAAAATTATAAACTAAGCGTAAATGTAACTACCAATAAATCTATATATCATGAAACAACAATTTCTTGTCTTACTCTTTCTTTTTCTTTTTTTCTTATTTACTAAATTGGCTTAAAGTAAACATACTCAATAGTTCATTCCATTTACACCAAACCATTTTGATTAAAGCATATGTGCAAAATTTTACCTCAATTACCCTTAAACTTGACCTGAAGGCAAACTTTCCTACTAGATCAAAAGTTAAGCACTAAATTAGAGCAATTCTTAAAATCCACGCAAACTAAGGCCTCAAATTTCCAAGACCATTTTCCCAAAAGCTTGCCGTATTCTAAAACCTTAAATACAAATATAATCATCTCTTACAGTCTGCAGATGTCTATACCTCAAAGCTGAAAATTATTTCCTTAAGACCAGAAATATCCAAAACCTCAAATATTATAGTATGTAGAATCTCAAACCTGTCTCTGATACCAAATGTAACACTTCGGTCCCGGAGGTCCTGAGAGTTAGCTCATGTTACCTAAAATTATCTCCAATAACACATTTATAAATAACCCAGAGACACCATAAAATATTAACTTATTAGTTTAATACAAATATCCATGTTCCTCCATATGGACACAAAAGAAATACCTCAACGAAATAAATTAAAATCTTCACAAAGATTAAAAAATATCCATAACTCAGAATACCAAATAACATAAAATAATAAATCTACTAAATAAAACTCTATAATGATTATTTGTACCATTTGACACTTATTCCTCTACGACCAACAAACTTTGCTAACTCTTACTACTATTTTCTAGTTGAGGCATCAAAATCATCTGAAAAATATTGTGGAGATAAGAGGTGAGTTATCAACAACTCGGTAAGAAAAGAACATATACTAGTATGTAAACATGAGCATTTACAGAATTCAGAATGTAGAACAAATATTGAAATTTTCAAAATGCAGAATCAGAATAAGTTACCAAAAATATCAGAGCGAAAGTTCAAAAATATTCTTATTCAGAATTCTTTTGGCATAGCATGACGATGCATCACATCATAACAGAATTTCATGTTTAATCCTCATGGTAGGATTATACAAACCCTATCGGCCAACCGAATAGAAATAGAATGTGAAATCTTCCCTTTGTTATTCTCAGAGTCCCAAGTGTGCATACAGGAACGACCACGCAGAAAACCACTCTGGCTTCCAAAGTGGGTGTACTGGAAATAGAAAAGTTTGTAACAACCCAAACAGAGGCCACACTTTTAGACCCGTGGTAAGGTTAAAACGGACCAGAAACAGAATGTCATGCCCAAGGTTTTAGAAATCACATCATATCATATTAGAGTATAGAACATCTTTAGAACAGAACGAAATCAGGTCACAAAAATATAATTTATGCACAAATTTTTATATTCGCTCTCTTTTGCACAATTTAGAAACAAAATGCCAAAATAGCTCATGTCTACATTAGTAATGCCTGAAAATACATTATTCTTATATAGAATTTCATGAGTAACGCCGAACAAATACTTGAGATTGTTTGAAATTTCTTTTCGTTACAAAACATGTATACTTTCCAAAATTAATCTCAGTTCATTTCTTTGATGTAAAGTCTAGCATATGAACCTCATTTACCTGGACTTTTTAACTTTTTTGAATTTTTTCATAATAGTGTCAAACAAATATCAATCGTCACCTATAAAATCACGTAACTTAAATCTTTAACTAAACCCATAATTTGACATTCAAATCTAGAATACTAAAAGAACATTTTTTTTTTTAAATATCTAATAGCTCTCGCAATCCTAAAATGTCATCACTTTCCAATTTAATCTATATCCACTAAATTTTTTGAGCTAATACATTAAACTCTAAACTATTTCTATAAAAAAAAAATGCATGGCTAACATATTTAGTCAATTAAAACTAAGCCCATGAAAATTACATCTTGATGGGTACCAAGATGGACCTAATCTTAAAGATCCTTTGCAAGTTCCAGATGGGCCAATCAAAAGGTCAAGAGCCAAGAAGATGAAGGAGGCAATGCAATGATTTGTACAATCCACTTGGGACGAGTCTATCAAGAGTCGAATATTCAAGATGGGCTTGAGTTTCCAACTTAATATTCACTTGACATACCAACTCAATTGCAAATCTATTTAACCCCAGGTCCAACTTAAAATACATATGCAATTTAAAAAAAATAAAGTCCAACCTAAGTCAAATAAGTATTCTGCCAAGACTTACCTACTAAGGGCAATAACGTAAAATCATTCAAAAGAAATCTTAAGGAACTTTACAGAAAATCACATCACAAAAGGGCTTAATGGAAATCTTCATAAATATTCATGTCTATCAAGCTTAAACCCTAAAAACTATTTTACAAAGCAACAGACGTTTCTGGAGAAAGAAGAAAACCAGAGAAAAGCTTGACGTCGGGAGGAAAATATTTTTACTGAGAGAGAGTGAGAGGTAGCAATGAAATGGCGACATGGTGGCTGGGAGCAGCGGCAAAGCGTCGTGGGAGTGAGAGAAAAAATTATGAGAGAGAGAGAGGGAGAGCACGGAGACAGAGATAGAGAGGCAGTGCAGTGCACCAGCATGGCTTTCCGAGAGGGGAACGACGAATCTGGGGTGGCACGGCCTGTGTTTTCTATGGCTCTTCTGGGTGGTTCCCACTTGTTTCGTTGCGGTTTTGAAGCTGAGCAACTGGGCGGCAGCGTTGTGGCTCACGGTGGAGGATGCATGCTCTGTTTTCGTGTGGTAGAACAGAGCCTTTTGTGGTGGTACAACTGGGTGGGTAGTGGTCTGCAGGGAGCGTCTCACAGTGGCAGCGTGGTGGTTTGGGGCAGAGGTTTTAAGTTGTGGGCCCAGCGGCTTCAGTCCTGTGAGGGGGATCTCGACACGTTGGGTGGTTTTCGTTCAGGACTATTGTGCTGTGAGGTGGAGACTGAGTGTGGGCTGATGGTTTGTGGAGGTGCAATAGGCTAGCGGTAGCAACGTGGAAGAGGTGTTTCATTGGAACTCAGGCTGCGGCAACCCTTGCAGTTGCTTGGTTTCTTTCTTCTTCTTCTTTTCCACGTAAATAGGGGCACTAAACATGGCTCTACTTGTGTGTATATGTATATATAGGTAGTTGGAACTTGGAAGAGAGACTTGCATGAGTGCATGAGTGTGGAGTCGTGGGTATAACAGTTGGTATGGGTTAGGAATCTTAACGGAAAGAGAAATCTAAAATAATAATCCTAGTGCTAATGGGAGGCGTGTGTGGCCACTAGAATAATATTTTGTGGGTCTAGCCACTAGAATTTTCCGAATGAAACATGTTGATCTAAATAAATGGGATACTTATGAAAAGCATTCGCTTGAGAAATTTGGGGGCTTTTGTCATTTTCTTTATAGACAATGAGAAACGATGTTGTGTTTCAGTGATTTTCTATTTTTATGACAATATAAGATCCATCTTGAGAAATTTGGGGGCTTTTGTGGGTTTTTTGGGTGGTTATGAATGGTTGAGAAGGGTTTGTGTTTTGTCCTTTTGGGCTTATTAATTGTTGGAGAAAGGAATGAGAATCCAGGGAAAGCATCATCATGTTTGGTCATTACTATAGAGAAGCGGATTTTAGGCCTAGTGATTGTGTTGGGATTTTCTTTCAGTTTTTTTATTTGAACCCCATGTGAGAAAAACTTGGAACAAAAAGAGGAGAAAATATGGATAAAAAACCATATCCAGTTATGATTCATGATTTGAAATGGCAGTACCGAAACTGAAAGAGGAATAGAATAGAAAACTCACATGTGAAATGGCGACTGGCACTTGTCTTTGATGGAGGAGCTCAACGGGAACAAGTTGTCGAAGGAAATGACTTGCCGACAAGGACAAAGTGGCGATGATGTTGTTTATGGCAACGGGGAGGAGTTGGAGAGATAAAACATAAAGGGAGTGAGAGAGCATAGCCAAGCCGTGGGAAAGAAATAAAATAGGGTTTCAAGAAATAATAATAAAAAAAAAAAACATATAACTTTGCTAGTGCAAGTCATATATGAATTGAGGGATAAATTTACTGTAGCTAATCTGTTGGATGACTTTCATATAGCTAATTCAATGTGGCCTAAATTTGGAGGGATTAGCTATTAATATAACTACACTGACATTTGGCTAAGCCAATGTCAATGCTCTTATAGCTCTGATACAATATTCCTAGCACGCAATCGATCACTTATAAAATAGGCACATAATTTGTATAAGTTTCTAATTAAACATGTATTTTGTAATTATAACTTAAGATACTAAAATAATCAATTTTTCAAAAGAAAAATGCTAAATGTATTTAAGAAAAACTTACAAAAAACTTACTTATCCACATATCAGTTATTGATATGTTGAAAATCAAAAAATTTAAAATTTAAATTTCAAAAGAATACTAACAAAATGAGTCTTGTAAATAAAAATATAAACAAAATTTTAAGGACATATAGCACTACCTTTTCTGAAAATCTAAAATTCTCATTTTAACCCTAAAAATGGTCCAACCAAATTCTCATAAATCCATATTCACCATTAAACTCATAAAACGTAATTGCTAGCCCATAAGCCCAAAATAAAATTTAGGCCCAATGTGAAAACATGCTTAACGTATAAAGAGGCTCCAAATGGCTACTGCTATGATATATGGACTAAGGGGTAGTAATGTAATTTTGTCTCAAAAGGCATCTATGACATTCGGTTCCCTTGTGGAAATTTTATTTTCATAGGAAATAATTGAAGCCACAAAGCTTTTCGGTGCCCAGAGAGAGAGAGAGAGAGAGCAAACGTGGGAGAGAGGAAGCCAAAGCTGGATGAAGGTTGTTCACAGCAGTACAACCATGGGCGGAGGAGCTGAACCCGACGTTGATAGCTGGTCTAACGTGGCTCCTCTGTTTCAGTGTTGTAAAACAGGGTATCTCATGTCCTATGATGGTGCCACGTTGATCCTCGTCCTTAGGGATGCTAGCATGGGGTCGTGGCTTGAGGAAGTGCAGTGGCTTATCTCGATGCACATACGATTGAGCTTCAGTTCCTGCATGATTGGAACTGGGCGCCAGGCCGAAGCTTCACGTGGGTTCTTTCACGGTGGAACGTGGGTGCTGCGATGATCTTCACGGTCGGGTGGTTGCTTCCTGTACTGGCTTGCGGCTATGTGGTTTTCTAACTAAAGGGCTGTGGCAGTGGGCTTATCCCACGGTGGTACCATGGCTGAACCTAGGTGGTAGTAGATCAAGGGCTGGGCGGCTTGGGAGGAAAAGGATGTGTGAGCGGCAACCAAGGGACTTGACTTGAGGAAGAAACAACTTACGTGCACGGGTTTGAATATATAGAAGGGTTAATTAGAGTTTTAATTTGAAGACGACAGTAGAGATGTAACCCTATTATGTTTGAAATTGACCACGTTCACGGGCTTGGACTTCCTAATTAAATCGGGCACGTTTAAAATAAACCCCACTTGTCTAATAAATTTTTTTTTATGGGCTTTTAGATATATTTTTGGGTTAATTACTAATTTAATAGGCCTACTTGGTCCATAACATATTAAAAAGGCTTAAATCTAAATTGCTCATTAAACCTAATTTAAGTCCAATAAATTATCCGTATTACATCTTTAATAACACGAGATGGGTCGTAACATCTTCTTTTTACAAGCTATTTATTCAATAATACTAATACAAGTCTTAAATAGATAAATTTTATACAAATCTTTTGTAAAAAAGTAGATTTCATTAAAAAAATAATAATTTTTTTGTTTTTTTTACATTTTGTAAATTAAAATCTATTTTTTTTACAAAATAACTGCACGTAATTTATCTACATAATTTATCTATTTAAAACTTGAATAAATCATTTCTCATATCTACAACTGGAGCATGCATTTATAGCCGTAAGAGTTTGCACCAGTTACTTTTTAGATAACTTCGTGCTATCAGTTTGCAATAGATAACTTCGTCTTTCTTCATCAACTAAGTGGAACAGTGATGTATGCATAGGCTGGACTACATGTTATAGCTAAACTGTGTTGGAAGCAAGCAATTATAGTATTTTACAAATTATAGCATTTTGTTTCGTAATGTAATGTATAAATATTAAATAATATAATATGTAATGAATTACATTGTGTATGTTGCATGCAAAATACATGATGAATATAGCTAGGATTGCTTCGATCTTTTTTTTTACATACATTTAGTTATAAAGGTAATTAGTTTATAATAACTTTAGTTATTTTTTACATAAAATTTAATTTTCTATTTTGATATATTTTTATTATTATAGACAATGTTCAATATTTAATGCAATTATTATAATGTTTTCAACATTATTTTCTTTTCTTGAAAAAATTTAATTAAAAAAATAAATCCGGGTACAACAAGGATACTTGGTACGGTACCCGGATTTTAAAGACCCTGTTTCATCTTGTTACTAGCCTGGTTTATAACCCGGGTCCCGTGTGCTGCGCCATTCACAGCTAACCTGAGAAGATATACAAAACAGACAAATCCTATTGGACCAGATTGTGTCAAATCGTTGGCTTGTTTTGTGGAGTCCTCACCGTGCAGTCGGACCAAGCCAAGATATAGAATGATGGAGAATGGAGAAAACCAAGATATAGAATGATGGCGATAAGGAAATGGACATACTAGAAGGAGTGTGTGACAAAAGTTCAAGTTGAATATAGTATTTCATTGATCTAATGTGTACAGGTGCTGAAATATATATATATATATAGAGCAAAGAACGCGTAAAGTTGATGTTTAAATACAAGATAACATAAAAGATAAATTACAAATTGAAATCTATTATATCTGAGTTGTTATCCTATTATTTGACTTGGTCGATCCAGATTTATTTGTTCTCATCGTGATACGCCCCCTCAAGGTGGGTGGTAGATGTTTAAGACAACCAACTTGGATGGTAGACCAGAAAGAGAAGCGGCACCGAATGCTTTAGTAAAAATGTCACCAGTGAGAGGTGATGATCAGACCAGCTTGATGCTTCTCTCGAACAACATGGCAGTCGATCTACGTGTTTTGTGCACTCATGGAATACCAGATTTGCTGCGATGTGTTGAGCAACCTTGTTATCGTAATAGAGAACAACTGGTTGAGGATGTGGAATGGTCAAAGCTTGTAAAATTAACTTGTAAAATTAAAACAAGTCAAGTGAATTCATAGATCATGGTGACCATGGCACGGTATTCAGCTTATGCAGATGATAGGGAAAGTGTTCTTTGTTCTTTTGACTTCCATGAAATGGGTGAATTATCCAGAAATATGCCGTAGCCTAGAAAAGAACGTCTACTGTCCACACAACAAATTATAACAAAATTGTTTATAAAACATAAATACTTACTCTCTAAAGATAAAATAAAAAAATTTGACTTAGGCATGGAGAAGCTGATCACCTTTTTTATAAAATAACAAAGCCTAGAAATGGGTGAATTAACTTTAAAATTTTTTTATTCAACTTTTTCTCTCCTATTGTCTAAAATCTCTTAAAAATCAGCTCAAATTATTTCATTAATTATTATTTATAAATTATTTTATTACTATTTATAAATTTCTCGTATGATCTGTGTAATTAAACTGTATATGAATCAGTAGTGAGCAGGATTGCTTCTCAATGCATCTGGATTTGAATGTTTACTAACTAACTAGTCCTTAATTGACAGGAAAATCTCTACATGGATGACAAACCAAAGCAAAAGCCGGACCACTATCCTCTTTTCATATATACGTTTAAATTATTGTTTAAGACAAGACCTTGGAAATCAGGTGAACGTACGCGTCCTTAATTTGGCTAGAAGAATCTTAATGGTAATGGGGTAGGGGGAGTTGGAAATTAGACTCCGTTTGGTTATTAAATTCAACTCAATTCAGTCTAATTTTAAATTAAGTCTAATATCCAAATACTCAATTGAATTCATTTGAGTTTCTTAATTTGGCTAGAAGAATGATTCTTGGGTTAATGGGGTGGAGGAGTTGGCAATTTCAAGTCAACCTCAATCTAAAGTCTTCAAGTATATGATATAAAGCGGTGAGTTGCCGCTTACCCATTATTAAGATAATATCAATACAATGTTAAAAAGATATCATGTTTCTAACACATCAAGTCTCGAGGACATCAATATACTACAAAATTATTATATCAAAGATATCACATAATATGGACTCAAAAATAAATAGCATACCCACAATTAATTTCTAAAACTCATGATAAATCACATGAATATATGCATAAAGTATTTCCCAAAATATATATATTTCAATCATTACGAAATTTACGCAATTTCCACTAGTACCCAACTAGCAATATAGCCCAAATTTATACGAGTTTTACACAATATCAAGCAAAAGCAACCAATTATTTTTAACCAAAAAAAAAAAAAAAAAACCATTAATTAAAGAACCACTTTATCTCGTTTGCTAATCCAACGTCCAGCCAAGGTTTAGGAACCTTAATGCAACGAACATATGCCGTGTCCATTTTATCCAATCTATACAACTCTTTAGTCAATTTCGATAAGTCAAGACAGTCAGTAAACAACCTATTTTCCCCCACCACCCCTTGAATGGACATGCTCTAACTTATCCACATATATAATTGAACCCACTAACTTCACCCTAAATAAATATGGACAGGCCCTATGCCAATAGAAAATATATATACAAGAAGAGCGTTCTTTTGATAGAAATATTTCATATAAAAATAATTTTTTTCATCAGTCATTATTCACTATCCTATGAAAAATATCTCACATCCACTGCAAGGGAAATCACCTTTACCGACGATTCAAGTTCGTTGGCAAAACTAATAAAATCGCCGCCATTGACTTTTTCCAGCGATTTTTAAATCACTGGATGTTCGCCAGTATTATCCCTCTGCTTCTGGGTTGGCCGGCGACGATGGAGGTGGACGGTGAGGGTGGGTTGACGGCGGCTTGCAGTGACTGTTACATGGAGGCATGAAAAGTGGGGTTTGGGGGAGAAGAGGGATTGGGAAGAGACGGGAGCGGGGAGGAGACGGCAAGAGGGAATTAGAGGAATGAGGGGAAAATGCGCGGGATTTAATTTTATTAGTTTTTCTGACGTTACTGATTCGCCGCAATAAGAAAATGACTTTTACATTGTTTGCTGGAAAAATTATCTATTACGGCGATTAAAAATTTGCCGGAAATAAAAAGTCGCTACAGTTACTTCGGCATTCGTCATCTTTGTGTTGAAATTCATCGGCGATTTAAAAATCGCCGCAAATAAGAACTTTTTGCGGCGATTTTTTTTTTTTTTGCGACGATCTTAAAATCGCTAGAAAAAGCCTAATTTTTTGTAGTGATCCTATATATATATATATATATATATATAAACTGTCTAATGTGAGATATAGAAATAAATAGTAGCTGATGAATAACAAAACCTTTCATATATATATATAACCATTCAAACTTTTCGAAATAAAATAATTATAATAATATCAAAACGTGTTAAAGAGTTGTAACCAATCTGTATAAAAAAAAGTTCAAATTAATTAGTTACATTATTGGGGTCTCGATATAACATTCTAATAGAAGGTCCAAACCACATGACTTATACTGTAAAAGGACTGGTCAATGATATAATTAGAGTCCATTGAAACCTTATAAAGAGCAAGAACTTCTCATTCTCAAACAATGTGGGATTCCATATGGAGTATCACAATTTACCCCCCTTAAATTCTCGACGTATTCGTCGGGCCTGTCCATTATAGGTGACACGGCTCAAGTCTCACATTTCTGGTTGGGATACGCTCAGATACCATTTGTAACACCCCAATGGAAGGCCCAAACCACATAGCTCATACTTCAAAAGGATTAGTCAATGATACAATTGGAGCTTCATTGGAATCTTATAAAGAGCAAAAACTTCTCATTC
The DNA here is from genome assembly GCF_001411555.2 of Juglans regia. NCBI lineage: Eukaryota > Viridiplantae > Streptophyta > Magnoliopsida > Fagales > Juglandaceae > Juglans > Juglans regia. The sequence goes on from NC_049908.1 coordinate 27,414,316, forward strand.
TCAAACAATGTGGGATTCCATATACCACCTACTTTTATCCATATTATATGATGTATCACACACGATGTATTATAAAAAATAAAAAAAATAGCATTATAAATTATTCTTCTTACAATTAACTTAATTAGAAATTATTCTTCTTACAATTAACTTAATTAGATATATCAGTTGACCTAGTCTTTGCAGCAAAGCATCTCCACAACCTGGGTCATGGTGGGCCTATCATCCTTGTCTTCTGCAACGCATTTCAAAGCCACCTTGAGCAGAAGTTCCATCTTAGCCGAGTCATATCTGCCGGCCATGCTTGGATCTACAATCTCCTCAATATTCCACGACTCCCTTGAAGCTTCACCATCAGCATGCATGATCTTCTCCCTCACCAGCGTGTCCAATCTAGTATGCTCTTTCGCCCCTCCGCCACCAGAGCTATGCTGCGTACCTGTGGGGCTCTTTCCAGTAACCATTTCCAGCACCACAATCCCATAGCTATAGACATCAACTTTAGAGGTGATAGGAAGATTATAAACCCATTCAGGAGCCATATAACCTCTAGTTCCTCTCATCTTTGAGAAGCTTGAATGATCATGCTCACTTCTATTCAGTAGTTTAGACAGACCAAAATCTGCTACCTTTGGTTGATAGTTGGAGTCCAAGAGGATGTTATGAGGCTTTACATCACAATGTAAAACCCACTCTAGGCACTCTTCATGCAAATAAGCTAGGCCTTTCGCTGTGCCCACTGCAATATCAAACCTCTTTTTCCAATCAAGTTCGTTAGAAGTAAGTTTTTCTGCTAAGGATCCATGCTCCATGTACTCGTACACCAGAAGCCTATGATTTCCCTCTGCGCAGTAGCCCCAGATGTCTATCAAGTTCATGTGGTTAAGCCTCCCAATGGTGTTTACTTCTGCTAGGAATTCGGCTTCTCCTTGGTTAGCGTCGTCGAGTCTTTTGATTGCTGCAACTCGCTTGTCGGGCAGTAAACCTTTGTAAACTACCCCTCCCCCTCCTCGTCCAATCACTTCAACGAATCCCCGTGTGGCCTTTTTCAGCTCAGAAAACTTGAATCGCTTGAATCTAGACATCAGGAGGTATCCTTCTGCAACTGGGTCGGAATTCTTACCGCTCATGAACAAGAAAAAGAACACCAGGACAATGCAGGTTACCTCTAGGCATCCCACTGCAGTAGCAAACCAAAGCAAAAGCTTCACTGTCTTATTTTCATACGTTCCTCTAACTTGCCTGCTAAGTTCGCCTATGCAATTCAACCTTGGTTCGGAGGCACCCAGCGTCTTGTTATAGACAAAACCAGCTTTGGGTACTTTTAAATAAAAGTCTCCCTCAAAATTTGGTGTAAGTTGTCCATTGAGTAACTCATACTTGGGGTAACATAAATAGCCAGCGTACTCGGCTGCGCTAAATTTAAATTGGAAACCTTTGCAACCACACGTCTTCAGGCATTCGTTTTTACACTGTTGTAAGGTCACATTAGGCTGGAACTCTATATCATAGCCATAGAACTCAACATGAGAAAGTTGGACAAAACTAGAGAGCTTTTCATGACTCTGATTGCAAGGGAGATTGAAGACTGCTTCACACCCAAAAGACCAATCAGTTGGATCTTTGATCTTGAATCCCTGCAAGCAAGAGCATCTCCTGCCGGAAGCATGATCATAACTACAAACACTATTGGGCCCACATATGCCATGAATCGTGCACGGATCCGACACCGCTTGCCATGTAACAACCCAATCCCACCCTTCATTCATTGCTTCCAGGCTGTACAATCGAAGGTTACCATCACGATCAAGAGTTAATCTTCTGTGAGTTTTCACACCAAAATCTGTAGCTAGGATCACCAAATGATCAGATGACCAGAAATAGCCCGACTCGTTCAGTACTGCAGCTCTACTAGAGTTGTACATAGATCTTCCGGCTTGTCCAGGATCACTAAGCCATGGGTCGGGCCAGTAGGGACTGGATACAACAGGACCTTGGTATAACAGTCGAAGCACATTATCGTTGTCAAAAAATAGCTTATAGTAGCCAGAAGAATAGTCAACTTTGCTTGATTTTGATACAAGGGTTGAAATCCTGGTTAGTGTTTGTTGTGGAAGAAGGGTATCTGTTGGTGAATCAAAGCTCTGCCAGATGACACCACTCTGAGAATGATTTAGAACAAGATTTCCGGTGTTTTGGAGCTGTAGTTGCAATTTCGAGGACTCTAAAGGGGTCGAGGCTGCTGTTCTGGTGGCCCAGACGGTTATACCGACAGAGTTTGTTAGGCGAAGCTTGCCATCTTTCGAAAGCGAAAGCTGTGAACCTGTTCCATCAACCGGATCATCTCGGTTTGCCATCCAAACAACGGTCGGAGCTGAGGACCTTGTCAACCATATGGCAAAGCAGAAAGCATTTTCACCGACCGGGAAAAATCCCGCAGAGAAATCACCATTGAGAGAAACCAGTTTGTCGCTTGGGTTCTCAACAGATAAAGATGAACCTCTGAGAACGTCAGATTTTTCTGATGATGAAGATAGGGGAGGAGTTTGGATGAGCAAAAGAAGAAGGAAGAAAATGGAGATATCCATGATGAGAATGCAAGAGGGTTATGTAGTCGAGATCATCTTTCTACTTTCTGAGTCTTTATCTACGGTACTGATAGATGCATACATATAGGAGAAGATCAATGCAAATGTTCGCCATTTGTTTTCCCAGCCCACTTGTTAATAAACTAAAACGAACGTTTGCAAGACCATTCCTCAGACAAAGTCTATGGGTGAGAAACCATGATCACCGGAAATCACTGTTTTTATATTATTGTACGCCAGTGTTGATTTTTCGAACTCAATGGAGACTTAATTTCAGATTGTTGACGTACGTGTCTTTTTCATTTATAACGTCATTATTTAGACAAGAAAGAAGTCGATTGAAATCTTAACTCTTTATATACCAAACTTCATGCATGGAAGATTTTCTGATTATGGACATCATGTCATGATCATGTAGTCAAAGTACAGCTCAAAACCTCAATTATATATGGCCTTTCTTGATGGTGCAAGTTTACGTTGACTCTCGCTGGCTTAATGTTGATGTTATGGACATGTACTTTTAAATGTATAAATTTATTTTATAAAAATGTTAATTCCATTATAAAAAAAAAAAAAATTGAGTATTTTTTTTAAAGTAAAGTCTACTTTTTTATAAAAATTGTGTAAAACTTATAAATTATGATTATTTATATATATCATTAATATTCTCTTTTCTAAGCAGGCTTCAATATATATAAATATATATATATATATTATTTTCAATTTCTGTTACAGGAACATTATCTATATATATATGGAGGGTCCTGTTCATCGTGGCACGCAAGGCGGCGAGGAGTGATTTTATTATAAGGTGTTGCATGTGGAGTATGCTATCAATTAAATTATAGAATAATGTATTTATTTTTGGAATCTACCATTCATCACGCAATTCAATTGCGTGAAGAATTTGTTTATTGGATTTTCTTAGCCATCAATAATGACAGCTAGTTATTTTTAAACAATTCATTTTTTTTAAATCTTAAAATAAAAATAATATTAAAAAAAATATATTCTAACAATATTTTATTCAATTTTTTAATTTTAATTCCATCTCATCTCCTTTATGAAAACAAACGAGATTAGAGTGCAACTTCTGTTGACCATATATATATATATAAAATATCATTGTTCTAGAGGATTTCTTATTTAATTTTTTTTTCTTTTTCTCATATAATTAAGTATTTGAATTGTTCAATGCGGGAGTTTATATTGATCAATCATTAGTTCCAAATTTATACAAATTATATGTTTTCTGGAAATTAGTTGGAGTTGTACTACTGTTTTCGATCGTAATCTACAATTGATTTTTGGTTCATTTATATATATATATATATATATATATATATATATATATATTGGCTCCAGGAATAAATAAATAAATAAAAATATAGCATATATATAGCCGATGATCGATCAAATTGCATGGCCGTGTGGGCCAACCTATATATATATATAATATAATATAAGATGGAAGAAAAATGAGACTTCTTAAATATTCGTATTGTTATTCTTCTTCCGCATCAAATATTTGAATGACATTATAATTAATTAATGACCACACTCATGCACACATACACACAAACATATATATATATATATATATATATAATATTTGTGGGGCCCGTTTGAGACTTTGCTGAATAATTGTTGAATAACGAAAATGACCGTCTGCTCATTGGTCATGATGACAACCAAGCTGTAGAAGATATTACATGATGTGGTATCATCTAGACTACATATCTCTCTAAATAAATATTAGAAACAATTAACTAGAAGTAACCATACAGTGAGTGTAAAGTGTACACTACTATAATGACTTCTCTCTAGCATTACTCATATATAATATCACGACCTTTAAATAAAATTATTTTACAAAATAATAATATTATTAAAATAAAATAAATGTGGGCCATCATTAATATTGCCAATATCTTTTATATATGATCTGCTTCCCTTCTTGTTAAATTCCAATAAAATAGACCAAGCTGGTACTTTGCATGACTAGCTTCAAAGCACAACACGTTTTCATTACCATGTCTGATCGAAACCAGGCTTTATTTTGTCCCACCCACCGTAATTTAATTTATATGTAGTTTAATGGTAACCTTTTGTTTCGTAGAAGTATATATAATTTTAATTTGGATGCATTTTGGAGGCATGCAATATCTATTGGCTAGACATATAGCAACAGATGAGATGAAGATCCCTCAAAACTTTTCAAAAATTTTACAATTTCTTTTTTAAATATCACTCAAATTATAAAATTTACTTTTCAACTTTTTCCTTACTATATCAGGAAATATGCCGCATTTATATATCGGGAAATTAAGCTTATGCTTCAAACTTATCTAAGAAAATAGGCAAAAGTCTTCATTCATATTTGCCAGCCAGAATTTGATAAAGATGCATTGTTTGGATAGTTAAATGAGATGAAATAAAAAAATATATAAATAATAATAAAATAATTATAAATAACAATGAAATATTTTGAGTTAAACTTTTTTATTGAGTTATGGAAAATGAGAAAAAAAGTCGAATAAAAATATTATAAAGTTAAAATATTGTTAAAATATTATTTTTTAATATTATTTTTATTTTAAAATTTAAAAAAATGAATAGTTTTTTTATATAAAAATTTAAAAAATTTGTAACGATTAGATAAAAAAATATAAAAGAAAAATTAAAAAATAATTATATTTTATTAATATTTAAATATTAAAATGAGATGAGATAAACTTATCCAAACGGGCGGCCCTAAAGTAGTCTAATTGAAGTTTACCTTTCCATAAAGAAAAGGCACTAGCCTATCATTTTTAGGGTGGATTGTCGTGGAATTAACTTGTGGTGCTTCAAGGTACCAAACTCTACTATTTTGGAACCTAGTTAGTTTACTACATATAAATGATATAATCATGACTTTCAATGGAATTAGGATAGGGTTGGAGGATTGTGGCTCAAAACCCTCGAAGGGGTGATTTGTTTTTTATTGGTACCTCTATTGACTTATACTTTTGCTCTTTTGTAACACCTTGTTCTTCCATGGATAAGCATGAAAGTCACTTTTAGAAATTTCGAGGACCGAGCTAATGTGCTATTATTGATCTTGACAATTATTTTCTTAACGAGGCACTAAATATAAAGATTCCTTATAATAAATTAAATTTTTTTGTATTAAACATAAAACAGAGCATGGAAGTATTTATTAAAAGATATCCTAATATAAAGATAATTTGCCCCCCAAAACATTTTCAAAAATCTCATTTAGTACTTAGTTATCTAGGTTTCTTTTAATTTTTTAATAATTTTTTTCATAATTATACCTATTTTTTATCATTAATAAAATCTGATCATATTCTCATTTCTTTTTTTACATGTCATAAGTGGCAATAAAATATCTTGGTCTCTTTTTATAAACTATTTGGTAAATTTACAACCTCATTTTTTCTATTTATTTCTTTTCCTTTTAAGACTTCTACTAGCTAGCTTGTTTGGATTAGTTTTGTTAATAAGTACATATATTATATATATATAACTACCATCGAGTTAACAATTAGGAGTGAATGTAACATATCTCACATAGTTATTTCTATTTATATTATAGAGACTTTACAATATTCAATCTTAGATTCAACAAAAAAGTTTATCTTTATTTACTTAATTTTTATCATTTGCTTCAAAAAATCTTTCATGGCTATTTCTATCTTAATTTTTATCTTTCACTTGAGTTCGATGGAGCTCAAGTGAGAGGTTTAGATAGGTGGCTTTAATAATTTAGTTTGTCCCTAGATAACAACGTTATATGGTGAATGTTAAATGTCGGTGATACACTTTGCTACCTTAAATGTCGGTTATTGTTCACCCCTACATACGACACACTTTACTAATCGCCCCCCCAAACACCAAATCCTAGTTCCGCCCCTGTAAGCCTCTGTCTCGCCCCCCTGGGCCAAGTCTCGTCCTATAGCTCCATCTTCATAAATATTCTCATATGTAATAGTTTAAAAACATAAAACAAACTAAAATGAGTCGTAGACTCAATAAGAAACTCATCATAACGTAAACATACTCAATATAATGTTTTTAATAAAAAACTTCATGCGTGACAGTAAAATATGATAATTCATACATATGTTTATAACATGCATGACTTATCGTACTAGCCCACGCACTTGACTATGTGTGCAAGGTTGTACATTGGCCCCACATCCTGTAACCACAAGGAGAACTGCTAATAGTATCTTAGCATACTATGGTAGACCACACTTAGTTATGTGGCTTGCACATCCACTCGTAAAATTGCATTAGTACCATGCATCTAAATGACCATTTTATTAATTGTTCTGAGTTTATCTTGCACTTTTTTTTTAAAATCAAAGATCAATTATATTTCTTTAGCAAATAGATTATAGAGCTTCCTTACAAACGATATACTTAATACAATTAGGAAAACACTCGAGAGAGTATAAATCTTCTACACAATTAAGGGCATCCTTGGCTAGCAAGTGAGCAGCCATATTAGCATCCCTCCTTATGTGTCCAATACTCCAGCCAGGAAACGACTTCAAAAAAGTTTTGGCATCCTCAATGATTAAACCACCTTGGCTCCAATCCATAACTGAGTTCTTCATCTGTTGCACCACTTGCAGAGAATCCCCTTCAAGTACTAAGTTATTCACCCCTGAGTCCAAGCAGAAAAGAATAGCCACCAACGTGGCATAGGCTTCGGCTGCAGAAGGTGACAATCTTAGTGGTCTTCTTGATCTAATTGTTCCTAGTGCCATACCATGACAATCTCTGAGAATGGCTCCTATGCCAATCATTCCCAATGAAGCATTTAATGCAGCATCTCAGTTCAGTTTGTACATCCCTTCTGGTGGTTTTTTCCATGTTTGCACACATTCATAACCAGTAGTAGTAGTAGGGGCTCTCGCATGGGCCTTAGAGAGATTGAATAGCCTTATATCCTCTTTGGCCTTTATGATGATAGAGTTGGGATGTCTAAGCTCCTTTCCATGCACTACTTCGTTTCTTCTGTTCCATATGAGCCTTGCTATTGCTCCTGCCAACACTAGTTCATCTTCTGGTAGTCTTTCAATTAATTAGTCCCATATGTCTCTAAACAAATCATGTTCTTCATAAACTTAGTACTAGCTTGACCCCATACATCTTGGGCAGCACCACATCCCCAGAGCACATGGCCAGTTGATTCCCCTTCAAGCTGAGAAATTGGGCAAAGGTTGTCCTCTTTCAGTTTTCTTTGTTGCAAGTTTGAGAAGGTAGGGATAGCCTCATTACATGCTCTCCACAAGAACATTCTCACTGCATTTGGAACCTACAATTTCCACAAGGATTTCTAGGTGCTGCTTTGTGCTTGGAATTGTGACGGCCTTGCTTCTTGACTTGCCAGAATCTCCCTATGCAGATGATAGGCACTTTTGACAAAGAAAATACCATTGTTAGTCCCATCCCATGTTAACCTATCTTCTCTATTGCCTAGGCTGATGGAGATGCTTCTGATGAGTTCCACCTCCTGCTGAGAAAAAAGGTTGTTGAGCACAGGTTCATCCCAACTCTTTTGGCCAGGAACCATAAGATCAGCCACCCATTCCACACCAGTGTCATTAGTGCTTCTGATAGTTGAATTCAGAGGAAATGGCTTAGGTAACCATTTATCCTCACAAATCTTCACTTTCTGTCCATTCCCAATTTTCCATATAAGGCCCTTTTTAAGCAAACTCAACCCTGCCAGTAAGCTTCTCCACACCAAGGATGGTCTATTGCCCACTTTTGCATCTATAAAATTCTTTGAAGGGAAATACTTCTATTTAAGAATTTGAGCAGAGAGGGAATTTGGGTTACTGAGAATGTTCCACCCTTGCTTGGCTAGGAGGGCAAGGTTGAAGTTGCTAAAATTTCTGAACCCCAGACCACCTTGGCCTTTCCCTTTGTTAAGATGATCTCATTTAACCCAATGAATTTTGGAGTGACCATCATTGAATCCCCACCAAAGCTTCCTCAACAGTTGGTCTAATCTCTTAGTAATGGATTGAGGGAGTAAAAAGATCCTCATAGTATAAGTGGGGATAGCTTACAAAACTGACTTGAGTAAGACCTTTTTACCTGCTATTGAGATGAATGAAAACTTACGTCTTATACGACATAAGATAAATGAGATTCATAATACATACATAATTATAATATGCGGAATGAAATATGACCATGAATTAAGAAGAATGGCGTGCTTGCAGACATCATGACATACATGGTACATAAATACAGGCTTCCAAAGAACTAACTTTAATATTAATATATATAATTAACTAACGTGTGTTAATCCTAATTTATTATTAAATTACTTATCTAAGAGCAATGGCATTGGATTAGTCATCTCAATCTTCAAAATTTGATTAATATGTAACTTTTTTACTCTTAGCTAATCACTTAGAACTTGAAGTCTACATTGGATTATCCCACACTCTCTATAATAATAAAATATTATTTTTTTTTATTATTTATATTTCTTTAATTTTTTTTTTAATTTTTTAAATGCTTTTTATGTTTTATTTTAATAATCTCCAATAGCATCCAACAATCATATTCATTTTCATTAATTGAATCCGACAATCTATAAAATTAGCATCTCTAATTGACAATTTTGTAAATGTTAACAAAAACATTATTATGCACATTCACAATCCCATATGCAGTCAACTAGAGAATAATTTTTATGCACATTCACAAACCCAAATGCATAAACCACATGATCACACCCTATAACGCCAGCATATAGATGAACCTAGATGGTAGAAAAAAATAAGGAATTTTACCAATGTATAACAGCCCAAAATGATCAACATATTCCAACATACGCAATCCCAGCAGCAGCATATAGTTTTGACAAGCATATGGCAGTCCCAATAGAATAAGTGCAGTCCCTATGCCAGCATCCGAACTCTAGTTTTTACTCTAATATTTCCTAGTCTTACAACAGCATGTAGTTGTTGCCCACAGTCATAAACACCCATATTCAAAATAACAAAAAATCTCACAATAACATTGGCAATAGTTGTTGCCCAACCACATGTATTTCAACCACATGTGGCTACCCAGCTACTAAAACCAATTGTAAAGTGTTTAATTACAATATTACGTGGATAAGAACAACCCCAAAACATTGTACTAGCAAAAGGCTACACATCTTCAAAAGGTTGAGATGGAGATGGAGATGTAGATGAAAATCGCTTCTGTGAATCCTTAAAAATCTCTTTCTGAAGATTCAAGAAATACTCTTGCTGAATTTCACTGGATCTTCCTCTTTTTCTCCACCAGTAATTCAGCCCTATTAGAATGAAAATTGCTGACCGCTTGTCTTCTCTCCATGAATATGGCTCTGTCATTTCTCATACAAGTTAAGGCATTAACAAATTCAGCATCGGAAGCTTCTCTACCCTTCCTCTTTCTCTCCCTTTCTTTCTCAACCTTCTTGACTAGAGGTCTCTCAGAAATGACCTCTACGTTGTCATCTATTGTGTCGTCTCCTAATGGAGTCGATTTCGCAATAGCTAGGCGTTTCCAATGTGGTTTCCTTCTCGTTGACAACATGGACATATTTTGCTACCATTTTGGTTCTTGTCTCAATAGACACTAGCAATGTTCCATGATGTAAATGGCCTTCTCAGTCTCTCTACACATGATTTTGGCTCTTTCGATCTAAATATGCCAAGTAATGAGAATGTGAGAAGAGAATTTTAGAAACAAATTTTAGAACTGATGCAATTAGAAACTCATACCTTGTCATGCTCTGTCTTGCCACTTGGATGTTGTAACACCCGGGTCTAGCACCAAGCCCGCTTTCTAAAAAAATTTTGGGTGTATACGTATGAAAAACTCATTTGAAATTAACGAGTAATTTTTGGAATAGACTACAGGCCCATTTTTTATTTTGACGGATGCTGATTTTTTTTATTTGGGCTTGTTAATGAAGTTAAAATCATTCAATATTTTTAGATTATGTGGAATTTTCTTATGTGCCGACAAATTTGTGGGAAAAATTGGATTATTTTAGAGGTTGAATCGAGAGCCAAAACTCAACGGAAAACCCTATGCCACACACCTCTCTCATTTCCACTAGGATTATTATTTTAGAGTTTTCTTTCCATTAAGATTCCTAACCCATACCAACTGCTATACCCACGACTCCATGCACGTCTCTCCTCTAGGTTCCAACAACCTATATATACATATACACGCAAGTAGAGCCACATTCAGTGCCCCAATTTACGTAGAAAAAAAAAAAGAGAGAAACCAAGCAATTGCTAGGGTTCTCGCAGCCTGAGTTCTAGTGAAACACCTCCTCCATGTAGCTATCGCAAGCCCGTTAGCCTACTTCACCTCGACAAACCACCAACCCACAATCAGTCTCCACCTCACAACAGCCTCGAATGGAAACCACCCAACATGCTGAGATTCCCCTCGCAGGACTGAAGTTGCCGGGCCCACAACTTAAACCTCTGCCCCCACACCACCATGCTGCCACCATGAGACTCTCCCTGCAGACCACTACCCACCCAGTTGCACCACCACTAAAGGCTCTACTCTACCACATGAAAACAGAGCATGCATCATCCACCATGAGCCACAACGTTGCCGCCCAGTTGCTCAAATTTGAAACCACGACAAAACAAGCAAGAACCACCTGGAAGAGCCACAAAAAATGTTGGTCGTGCCACCTTAGATCTGTCGTTCCCCTCTCGAAAACCCACACCGGTGCACTGCAACGCCTCTCTCTCCATCTCCGTGCTCTCCCTCCCATCACCCTCTCTCATCAATTTTTCTCTCCGTCCCACGATGCCTTGCCGTCGTTCCCAGCCACCTTGTCGTTGTTTCGTTGCTGCCTCTCACTCTCTCTCGGTAAAAATATTTTCCTCTCAACGTCAAGCTTTTATCTGGTTTGCATCTTTCTCCAGAAACGTATGTTGCTTTGTAAAATAGCTTTTAGGTTTTAAGCCTAATAGACATGAATATTTAAAAAGATTGCCATTAAGCCTTTTTGTGATGTGATTTTCCGTAAAGCATCTAAAGATTTCTTTTGAATAATTTTAAGTTATTGCCCTTAATAGGTAAGTCTTGGCAGAATACTTATTTAACTTGGGTTGGGCTTTGAATTTTTTTTAAATTGGATATGTATTTTAAGTTGGGCTTGGTGTTAAATAGATTTGCAATTGAGTTGGACTTATGCCAAGTGAATATTAAGTGGAGAGGAAATTTTCATGGGCTTAGTTTTAATTGACTAAATATGTTAGCTATACATTTTATTTTATAGAAATAATTTAGAGTTTAATATATTAGTCCAAAAAATTTAGTGGATATAGATTAAATTGGGAAGTGATGATATTTTAGGATTGCGAGAGTTTTTAGATAATTTTAGAAAAACAAAAAAATATTATTTTAGTATTCTAGACTTGAATGTCAAATTATTGGTTTAAATAGAGATTTAAGTTACGTGTTTATTTTATAAGTGATGATTGATATTTGTTTGACACTATTGTAAAAAAATTCAGAAAATTTAAGAAGTCCAGGTAAGCAGGATTCATATGTTAGACTTTGCATCAAGGAAATGAATTGAGGTCAATTTTGAAAAATATGCATGTTTTGTTATAAAAGGAACTTTGAAACAACCTAGTTATTTGTTCGGCATTACTCATCAAATTCTATATAAGAATAAAATATTTTCTAGCATGACTGATGTCGACATGAGCTATTTTGGCATTTTATTTTTGAACTGTGTAAAAAAAAGCGAATATGAAAATTTGTACATAAATTATATTTTTGTGATCTAATTCATTTCTATTTTGAAGATGTTCTATATTTTGATATGACATGATGTGATTTCTGAAATTTCTGGCATGGCATTCTGGTTCTGTTCCGTTTTGACCTTACCACGAGTGTAAAACTGTGTCATCTATTCGGGTTGGTACCAACTTTTTTGTTTCTGATGCACCCACTTTGGAAGCCAAAATAGTTTTATGCGTGGTTGTTCCTGTGTGCACACTCGGGACTCTGAGGATAATAAAGGAAAGATTTCATATTCTGTTTCTGCTCGGTTGATTACTAGGGTTTACACAACCCTACCACGGGGTTAAACATGGAATTATATTCTGAAGTGACACTTCAGTTATGCCATGCCAAAAGAATTCTGAATAAAAATATTCCCTTTGAAATATAGATTAATTGGTAGTTACATTTACGCTTAATTTATAAATTTTAATATTCGCTTTGAAACATTTAACCAAGTATGAGTCTTCCAGGATGATAGCTCGTCGCCGTGTTCGAAATCTTAAGGACTTGAATGCGAGAAATGATGAGGGTGGATGCACCGTAGAGCAGTTCAACTGAATGCACCCTCCCACTTTTGATGGGCATGGAGATCCAATCTTGGCTGAGGATGCGATCTAGGATATTGAGGAGATACTTCGTGTCTTGAATTGTTCTGATGAATAGAAAGTATTGTACTCCGCCTTCAAGCTGAATACAATAGGATTTATGAGCAGGGGTTGAACAATAGAATTTATGAGCAACTGGTGGGCTTTCAGATCCAAAGTTTCACAGAGTTAGTGAATAAGGCCACAGTATTTGAACGAAGATTCAAGAGAAGTGCAGAACTTCAATATCAGAGGAATAGAACTACCCCACAAGAATCTTCCCCTAATATGGATCAAAGGCCATGAAAGAAGAGAAATGAAGGAAGTAGCTCAAGTCAGAGGCAAATGCAGGGAAATCAACCAAATGACCTTTGTAAGTTTTGTAATCGTGCACACACAGGAGAGTGCAGAAGGGAGATGGGGTCGTATTTTCGATGCAGTAAGACCAGGCACCTCATCAGGGACTGCACTTCACTATTGGGAGACAACAAGAAGCCCAACCCACCTCTAGGTCCCCAACAGACGATACAGGGAAATAATTAGCATAGAATGGGACCGGCTCGAGTATTTGCACTGACACCTGGAGATGCTTAGGACGACAACGATGCGGTCACAGGTACTCTACTCCTTTTCTACTAGTAAGCAATTGTTTTAGTTTAGTGTGATTAATCATTCTTGCATTTTAATAGAATTTTACTAAGTGTAAAGGATAACATAGAACACAAAGCAATGTACAAGGATGTGTAATCTATAATTACAAGCCAAATAAGAATTGTGCAAATAAGCATTGATAGGGATTAGACCCAATAATTCATATCCATGAGACTCTTCCATCAACCATCATATTTCCAAAATTCGCGCTTCCATTATACAACATTGAACAACCCGCTAGAGTCTACTGCACCTCCAAGACCATATTCTCAAAATCTTGTCGAATTCTAAAACCTTAAATACAAATAGAATCATCTCTTATAGTCTACAAATGTCTACACCTCAAATCTAAAATTTTTTTCCTCAAGACCACAAATATCCAAAACCTCAAATAATATAGCCTACAAAATCTCAAATTTGTATTTGATACCAACTGTAACGCCTCAGTCTCGGAAGTCTGGAGAGTTAGCTCATATTACCTAAAATTATCTCCAATAACACATTTATAAATAACCCAAAGACTCCATAAAATATTAACTTATTAGTTTAACACAAATATATATGTTCCTCCATATGGACACAAAAGAAATACCTCAACGAAATAAATTAAAATCTCCACAAAGACTCGAAACTATCCATGACTCAGAATACCAAATAACATAAAATAAGAAATCTACTAAATAAAACTCTCCAATAATTATTTGTACCCTTTGACACTTATTCCTCTACAACCATCAAACCTTGCTAATACTTTATACTCTTAACTTCCAGCTGAGGCGTCAAAATCATCTGAAAAATATTGTGGAGATAAGGGGTGAGTTATCAACAACTCAGTAAGCAAAAAATATATACTAGTATGTAAACATGAGCATTAACAGAGTTCAAAATGCAGAACAAAATATTTATACTTTCAAAATACAGAATCAAAATATATTATCAAAAATATAATAGTAAAAGTTCAAAAATATTCTTATTCAGAAATCTTTTGGCATAGCATAACTGAAGCATCACATTAGAACATAATTTAATGTTTAACACCCATGGTAGGATTGCACCCAGCGGCCAATCGAGCAGAAACAAAATATGAAATCTTCCCCTTATTATTCTCAAAGTCCCGAGTGTACACATAGGAACGACCATGCAGAAAACCACTTTGGCTTCCAAAGTGTGTGTACCGGAACAGAAAAGTTGGTACCAACCCGAACAGAGACCACAATTTTACACTCTTGGTAAGGTCAGAATGGAACAGAAATAAAATGTCATGCCAAAGGTTTCAAAAATCACATCATATCATATCAGAGTACAGAACATCTTCAGAACAGAATGGAATTAGATCACAAAAATATAATTTATGCAAAAATTTTCATACCAAAATAGATCATGTCTATACCAGTCATGCCAAAAAATTATTTATTTTTATACAGAATTTCATGAGTAATGCCGAATAAATACCTAAGGTTGTTTCAAATTTCTTTTCATAACAAAACATGCATATTTTTCGAAATTGAACTCAGTTCATTTCTTTGATACAAAGTCTAGCATAGGAACCCTGTTTACCTGGACTTCTTAACTTTTTTGGATTTCTCCACAAAAATTTCGAACGAATATCAATCGTCACCTATAAAATAAACACGTAACTTAAATATTTAGTTAAACCTATAATTTGACATTCAAGTCTAGAATACTAAAATAACAATTTTTTCTAAAAATATCTAAAAACTCTTGCAATCCTAAAATATCATCACTTCCCAATTTAATCTATATCCACTAAATTTTTCAGACCAATACATTAAACTCTAAATTATTTCTATAAAATAAAATGTGTGGCTAACATATTTAGTCAATTAAAACTTTAGGTGTTTTATGGAAAATCACATCACAAAAGGGCTTAATGGAAATCTTCTTAGATATTCATGTCTATCAGGCTTAAAACCTAAAATTTATTTTACAAAGCAACATAAATTTCTGGAGAAAGAAGAAAACCAGAGAAAAACTTGACGTTGGGAGGAAAATATTTTTACTGAGAGAGAATGAGAGGCAACAAAGAAATGGCGACAAGGTGGCTGGGAGCTGCAGCAGGGCATCGTGCGAGGGAGAGAAAAATTGATGAGAGAGAGGGGGTGATGAGGGAGGGAGAGCATAGAGACGGAGAGAGAGGCAGTGCAGTGCATCAACGTGGCTTTCCGAGAGAGGAATGACAGATCTAGGGTGGCATGGCCAGCGTTTTCTATGGCTTTTTTGGGTGTTTCCCGATTGTTTCATTGTGGTTTCAAAGTTGAGGAACTGGGCTACAATGTTATGGTTCACAGTGGAGGACGCATGCTCTGTTTTCGTGTGGTAGAATAAAGCCTTTTGTGGTGGTACAACTGGGTGGGTAGTGGTCTGCAGGGAGCGTCTCACGATGGCAGCGTGGTGGTGTGGGGCGAAAGTTTAAGTTGTGGGCCCGACGGCTTCAATCCTGCAAGGGGGATCTTGGCACGTTGGGTGGTTTCCGTTCGGGACTGTTGTGCTATAAGGTGGAGACGGAGTGTGGGCGTTTGTGGAGGTGCAGTAGGCTAGCGGCAGCTACGTGGAGGAGGTGTTTCACCGGAACTCAGGCTGCGGCAACCTTAACAGTTGCTTGGTTTCTGTTTTTTTTGTTCTACATAAATGGGGGCACTGAACGTGGCCCTACTTGTGTGTATATGTATATATAGGTAGTTGGAACCTAGAAGAGAGACGTGCATGAGTGTGGAGTCGTGGGTATAGCTGTTGGTATGGGTTAGGAATCTTAACGGAAAGAGAACTCTAAAATAATAATTCCAGTGGAAATGGGAGCTGTGTGTGGTGTAGGGTTTTTCGTTGAGTTTTGAAGTCAATACATTTTAAATCTCTTGATTTAAAATCCAAATCCAAATTCAAATTCATATATTCAAACCCAACCTATAAGGAAAGGACTCATCACGCTATTACAATATCTATTACACAAACATGGCCCAAGTGTGAATGTGGTTAGTTTGGATTATGCTGGTACTTTTATCAACACCATATTTGGGAAACAAAGACACATTGGGTTTGTGTGGTTTAGACCATAGTATCATGCTGTCTTATGAAATAGTGCTCTTAATGCAATAGTTTAAAGCCTCCACTCCTCCATAGTGCTCTTAATTATCCACAGATCATTGCCACTAATTTATATATAGAGAAATTCTACTCCTAAGCCGGTCCATTATTCCAACACCACACACCGTGAGGTGGCGAACCCAGTCTAGTCACCACGTCATGGCTTTTCACCCATTGCTCAAATCTAACCCTCACGCAGAACGTCATGCTTCTCCTACACGCAGGATGCAGAAAGGCTGAGGAGTTGATATTCCCCTCCCATCTGAGTAGCGAATCGACCCTTGAATTAATCTTCCTCTCCCGTATTAATCTCGAGCCCTTTTCCCCTTTCCCACTTTCGTACACCTCTCTCCCTCACTTTTTTTTTTAGAGGAAAAAAATGCAATATATTGAAAAGACTGAATATATCCTGACATACAAAAGATTTCCATATCCTTTCATCCATACGCCAGGATTTCAACCACTTTTCTACCTCATAATTTGCATGCCAAAATTATATCTTTAGTGCCAACAAAAGGACATGGCTTGGAAAGTAGGGAGTCATGAATTTTGTATCAGTTTCCTTTCATTCCATGATAACCTAGGCCTCAAGAGCTTTCATCTTCTCAATTATTTGCTCACCTTCTTTTGATACTCCCCTTTTAAAAACTGATGGGGTCTTCTCCACCAAGTCTTTGGCTTCCTTGAGACCCAAATCAGTAAAACTCCTAACCTCCTTGATTATCTTGATCTTTGAAGCTGCTTCATAAGACTCATGTTTTAATTCAAAAACAGTATTTTCTAGTTTCTTCTCCTCCTTGGCTGTTGTTGGTGCCTTTGCTACAATTCTAGCCAATCCCGCAACTTCTGGTTTCATGACCCCAACTGTTAGTGGGTCTTTCATTCCCATTTTTTTCATCATAATGGCTCGTGGTTCCAATCTATTCTTCCTCGATGCATTCGTAGCCACGAAGGAATTTAGTAGGTCTGGTCAATGTGAGTCTTCCATTTCTCTTTGTCGATTTCACTTCTTCAAGTTTGAAGATTCAACTGGAACCCATTCCCTCACTTCCACAGGTAAGAGAAAAAAAATTTATAATTTCTTCTATTCCAATTCCGTAGAGTTCACTAATTCGAATATTTTGGAATTTTTTTCTGTTCATACTGGGTTTCTCTAACTCAAGATGAACACAAGAATTCAACTTTGAATTGTATGAAAATCATAGGGAAAAAATTCGTCGAGCGAAGGCACAACACGCGCACGCACAGGGCGGATTGGGGGAAGAAATTTGAAATGGGTACTGGAGCCCAGGATAGAGATGAAGGAGGGAATGTTTTGCTTTTAGGAAAAAAAACAAAAAACACCAAAACAAAAGTCATGTCACAACCAGTGTGTGGTGTTGGAGAAAAAAAGCATATGTATAGAATTACTCTAACTTTGCTAGTGCAAGTCATATATGAATTGAGGTATAAATTTACTGTAGCTAATATGTTCCTAGCTAATCCAATGTGACCCAAATTCTCGATGGATTATCTATTAATATAGCTACACTAGTATTTGGCTATGCCAATGTCAATGTTCTAATAGCGCTAATCTAATATTCCTAATACCTAATCGATTTCCTACAAAACAATAGGCACGTAATTTGTAATTAAAACTTAAGATAATAAAATAATTTATTTTTTAAAAAATTTAAAATTCTCATTTTAACCTTAAAAATAGTCTAATCTTCGTGGGTCCAAATTCTCATAAATCCATATTCTCCATTAAACTCATAAAAAATAACTGCAAGCCCATAAGCCCAAAATAAAATTAAAGCCCAATATGAAAACAAGCTGAACGTGTAAAGAGTCTCCAAATGACTACTGCTATGACATATGGACAAAGGGATGGTAATGTAATTTTGTCTCAAAAGGCATCTATTTCATTCGGTCCTCTTGTGGAAATTTTATTTTCAGAGGAAATAATTGAAGCCACAAAGCTTCTCGGCTTCCTGTACTGGCTTGCGGCTATGTGGTTTTCTAACTAAAGGACTGTGGCAGTGGGCTTATCCCACGGTGGTGCCATGGCTGAACCTAGGTGGTAGATCAAGGGCTGGGCGGCTTGGGACTCCTGATATATATAAGGGGTTAAGAATTTTAATTTGAAGAGGACGGTAGAGATGTAACCCTAATATGTTTGAAATTGACCACGTTCACGGGCTTGGACTTCGTAAATAAATCGGGCCTTTAGTTCTCATGTTCAAAATAAAATTAGTTCGCCTAATAAATTTTTTTATGGGCTTTTAGATATATTTTTGGGTTAATTACTAATTTAATAGGGCCCATTTGGTACATAACATATTAAATAGGATTAAATCCAAATCGCTCTTTAAATCTAATTTAGGTTCAATAAATTATTCATATTGCATCACTAATAACACTGAATCGGGTCGTTACATCTTCTTTTTACTAGCTATCTATCAAGTAATGTTAGGTCCAAAACAAAAGTTGAGTGCAAAGCCCTATCCAGCATAGCTGCTGAACTACAATGGTTACTACATTTAGGGAAGCACCCCTAAATGTTATATTATAAATACAATGGTTACATAGGTTTAAATTCTTTTTGTGTTTAATTTATAAATATAAAATGAACTTAAACTCTAATGAATTATATTTTGGATTGTTTTGACCTCCTAGGCCAACATTTATATAGGAAATTAAGGTAATCCAATAACTTGAATACAATTCAAGTTTTTAATAAATTGTATATATCTATATACAATATATTTATTTATATATATAAATATAAAAAAAAATATTTTTTTATATATGTGGAGAGGAGTGGGGGGTGGGGTGAGGCCCCGTTGGGATCATCCCGCCCTTCGCCCCCACAGGGGCGGAGCGGGGTACAGGCTCCCACTGCCCACCCCTAGTTACATTCACTGCTCAAGGAACTTGGAATCTTAGTTCCAAAGCCTCCAATTTTATGGTGTGACAATATAGGAGCTACTTATCTCTAAATCTAGTATTCTATGCACGTACAAAACACATTGAGATCGACTTCCATTTTCCACCAAAGATCAATTGGCAGACATCTTTAAAAAACCATTATCATCAACTAGATTTACTTCGCTTAGAATTATGCTCAACGTTGTGTCACCACCATTGGGCTTGCAGGGGCGTCTTAAGGAAACAATAGTCAAACACAAAACTATCTCTCAAAGTGATCAAGATAAAGCACAAGAAGTACAAGAAGATCAAGCACAATCAAACACAGTTAACAAGATAAGAAGCATACTCCTACCTGAGTACCTACAAAAGACATTGAACATTTATGAAGATATGTTCTACTCGTACATAGGGGTATAAGAAAAAATTGAAAAACCGGTTGAATAGGACCGGGCCGGACCGAATTGGTGGGTTTGGTGCAATTTGTAACCAGTCCGGTGCGATACCGGTTCTTAAAAATGAAAACCAATCCTAAATTGGTGCGGTACCGATTTTCATATTTTGAAAATCGGTTTAAACGAATCGGACCGGTACATATATGTTTTTAATTTTTTATATTATATATAATTTTTATATTATTATTATATATTATATGCTACATTTCTAATTAATATAGCATGAAATTCTAATCTTATTATTCAAGTTTATTAATCTCACTAATAAGTTAGACACTACTTATATTATACTTCTATAATTGAACATTAAAAAATTAGTAATTGTTAATAATAAATACTAAATTCTCACAATTAAGTTTAGTATTAACAAATTATAATATTAAACATATATAGTGTCACATGTGTAAATGGAAAACCAAAAAATTGGACTAAACTGGACATAAACTGGAAAAACTAAAAGTTTCGGTTTTGGTGATGAATCGATCCATATTGGTTCTTAAATTTTCAAAATCGGTATATATCGGTTCAGTTTCAAAATTTCTCCAAAATCGGACCGAACCGGACCGGTTACACCCCTAACCCTGACCACCTATTCCTCTTATGGAACGTGGGGCCATATTTTCATCAGCAAGATTCAAATCAACTGAAGGTTGGTGTTGTTCCAACCGAAGTTTGTGAGCAAGCATGTGACAATAGAGGTCTTCCAGAGAGATTGGATCCACTCTTGTTGTGACTGACGTTACGAGGGAGTCGTATTCAGAGCTTAGACCAGCTAATCTGCAGCGACAAGGGTATCGGCTAAGGTGGTGACTTTCTGGAAGTAGTCGGTGATGGAAGAGTTTCCCTTTTTCAGTGTAACCAACTGATAGTGGAGGTTCATGGATCGTGCCCGAGACGTAGATGTGAACATCCATTCCAGAGTAAACCAAATTTTTTGAGAGGTGGAGCAACATGTGCAAGAATTGTTTAGGAGAGGGAGGAGTTCGAGGCACTGAAGATGAGTTGGTCCTGCAGAGTCCAAGTGGTGTATACCGGATTTGGGATTGGTTGATTTGTGTGGTTGGTGAGAAGCAGAAAGGGATTGGGAGTGGAGTTGTCGACATAGCCATGAAGGTTGAGTCCTTTGAGGTATGGAATAATTTGTGCTTTCCATAGTAAGTAGTTGTCACGGATGAGTTTAACAAGGACAAAATTGTTGAGAGAAGTAATTGGTGGAGGGAAGGTGTTTGATGAAATGATTGGTCGAGTGAAAATTGGAGAATAGATGGTGGGGTCAAGCGGTTGAGTGCCTTGATCCTCCATGATTAAAAAAAAAAAAAAAAACTAACGTGAGTTAAGAGGCTCTTGATATCATGTTGAAGAATAAATAAATTATTTTGGCTTACCCCCAATCAGTATAGCCTTGTTTCTTTATAAACAACAACTTCAAAACATTGTTGGATTAGGAATCTATGAATAACAACAGCCTAGAGAAGTAGTTTGACTAGGAATCATAAGCATCATATTACACTATGTACGAATAGAACATATCTTCATAATTGCTCAATTTATTTTACAAGTAGGAGTCTGCTTCTTTTCTTGTTAATTATGTTTGATTGCGCTTGATCTTCTTGTACTTCAGGTGGCTTTTCTTGATCACTTTGAGAGATTGTTTTGTGTTTGACTACGATTTCCTTAACACTTTAAAAGTATATTGTCTCTTATCCAAACATTTAGTATAAGAAATATCAATTAAAGAAAGAGAATCTCGCAGTAATATGTACATTATTTTACTAAAATAAAATAATTAATGCAAAGAGAAATGCATTAGGACTGGAGAACCCTAAAACGACAAATATAACGCAAGAAATTATTAGAATTACAGTCAATTGTGCTATGAGCCAAATCAATGGTTAAATAGCACAAAGGCAGTTCTTGAAGCAATTCATTGGTCAAATTACTTCGAAATGTCTATTTGTGGTAGGAGAATGAATTGCTTCTGATGTATTGGAGTGATGATCGAAGATCTTCAATCCCCTTGTCCTTTGAATTCTTGGATAAAGGTAGGTGCTTCTCGAAAAAAGAAAGTTCTAATATACTCTTGGAAAGTGGAGGGAGCTTAGAGTCCTGTTACTTGGATTGATGTTCCATTGAATTCTTGGATAGAGGT
This sequence comes from Juglans regia, assembly GCF_001411555.2. Lineage (NCBI taxonomy): Eukaryota > Viridiplantae > Streptophyta > Magnoliopsida > Fagales > Juglandaceae > Juglans > Juglans regia. Next base: position 27,436,592 of record NC_049908.1, read on the forward strand.
AGGTGCTTCTCGACAAAAGAAAGTTTCAATATACTTGGGATAGTGAAGGGAGCTTGGAACCCAACCAGATTGACGTTTGGAGAGGCTCGGGAGGTGATGAGACATTTTGGAAGGAATTTCCCATTTCCAAGTAACGTGTGATTTCGTATACCTACCTTTATCGATCATAGGTAGCACAACTCAAGTTATATATTTTGGATTATGATAAACTCTTATATCATTTATAATGCTTCACGGAAAGCTCATGCCATATTTGAGCCTATAGTCTAAAAGAACTAATTAATGATATAATTAGAGTCTTATTAGAATTATTATAAAGAGCAAGAATTTCTTGTTCTTAAGCAACGTAAAATTTCATACACCAATACTCTTATCACTCAGCATGAGATACCACGAGGACTAAAAGGGAATATATATATATATATATATATTCTTTATATAGTAAAAGCGGCTATAGGCGTATGAATAGTATTTTTTTTTTACACTTTCTATTCCACTTAAGCTCGTGTAATTGATTGTTATTATAATTATGCTCCTGAATGCTCTGTACAATATGAATAGTATTTTTTAGTCCAATTTTGCCCTCTGTTTTCTCAAATTTCCATTCTTTTGTATTTTTCTTTCCCTCACCGACTATGTAAAGTGTATTTTTACAGTATTTTACTTGTCTCTTTACAGCTTTCTTCTTATCCAAAGGTTGGTTGAAATCTTTTTTCTCTCACTTTCTCATATTTCTAATATCTTTTACTCCACACTTTCTCACACAAACTTCTGGGTTCTTCAACATTGGAATTTCTCTTCTTGCCTGTGAATCTCGTTGTTACATGGGTATGAGTTTTATTCGTCTCTCTTCTTAGTTGAAGCTCTTTGGATTTTTAGAAGCTGTGTAGAAAACACACGTGTATAATTTGGGTTAGCCTTCATTCGAAATATCTGGATCAAGAGACATGCATCAAGTTGGATGAAACCAGCCATCAAATAAGACGAAATAAACACTATATAATATCTGTTTAGATCTAAAAAAATTTGGCAATGAGACGATTTAACAAACAGAAACAAGTGAGATCTTAGAAATCCTTACACCGATGCATTGAGGCGGCGTTAGTGAAACTAAATTTACGAAAAAATTGTGTTTATAAACTTGGTGATTTTTGTATGCAACTCTTACGAGCTTATCAATTCAATGGTGATTTTGTATGTTGGCTCATTTATATAAATAATGGTGTTTTTAATTAGGTGTTTAGAATATGTTTTTAAAGAACTTTTATTTAATGTAGTTACTATTATATTTTTCTGCTAAGAGATTTTAGAACTTTTTTTTCTCCAACCAGACACTACGTACAGGGGGCATACGTGCCTTGCACGTAGCCTCCATGCTAGTGTGTGTCTATATATATATATATATATATATATATTTGTAAGAAAGACAAAAACCAAAAACTGAAAGAAAATTTTGAAAAAGGGGAAACGATCAAAATTTGGGTTTGGCAAATGAGACGGGAGGAAGGGTAGAGTTGGAGCACCTCCCTTCGCGCGTTCTGATTATAGTCAATGGAGGAGGAGGAGGATAACAAGTTGCCGGTTCTTTTAAGAGGGAACCAACTCTACTATTAGGATGAAAAGTTATGGGGCTCCTCGATAGCTTTAAAGTTGAAAGTATGCACTCGATATAGGCTTGTTGAATTTGAGGCGTAGTCCGATTCAAAAGTCTTGTAGTCTAAATTGTCAAGGCTAATGATATTATTACACTTTTTTTTATTATTGCTTAATTATTTAGTTATTTTTTTCTTCTGTTATTTAAATTTGGATTAAAAATTCTAAAATATGACTTTTTTGTACAATCTAAAAGAAAATAAATTTAATCAATTAACTAATCATGGAATTTAATTAAAAATAAATTCAATTTTATAAAAATTGATATTCTTTTACTCTTTATTTTCATAAAATTGAATATATTTTTAATTATATTATATGATTAGTTGGTTGATTGAATTTATTTTCCTTAAGATTATACAAAAAAATCATATTTTGAGACTTTTAATTCAGATCCAAAGAATAAAAAGAAAAATAAATAACTTGATGGTAAAATAGTAATAAAGGAAGTGTAATGGTATCGTTACCCAATTGTTTAATGGGAGAGGGTGCATTCCTTGGGTTGTTAGAGACATTGAGATTAGATCATCAATCTCAAAAGCTCCCGTGACTTTTTTATAAAGAGATCACATAAAAATAAAATCATAAAATAACGTGACTTGATGTGGTATGTTAGATTGTAAAATTAATTTTATTATAAAATATATATAATATATCATTTGAAACTATATTTATTTCAAATTTAATTTTATAAAATCTTTTTATAGTTATAATACACTCTTTCCACGAGTGATGTCTTTAGAGAAGTAAACCAAGTGGTGGATTACTTAGCCAACTTGGGCACAAATGGAACATGACAGCTTTCAGCAGTTAGGGATGAGCTGCCAGAGGAAGTGATAGTATCAGTCGAAATCGAATCCATTTTTAAATAGTTCGAGGACTGCTTCGATCGATCGATTCTAGTTGATTTCAACTAGTTCAACTTTTTTTTTTTTATTTGAAAAATGATTTTTTTATTTTCTTGTAAGAGAATATAATATAATCAAATATGTATTAACTTTTGCATTCCATATATTCAATAATAATGGTATAAATTGAAAGACAAAACATTAAGTTCTTTATTTGATTTATGGCTCGTTTGGATTAGGGGTGGGCAGCGGGGCCCCGCCCCCGCTGCCCCGGCCCGGTTCCGCCCCGCACCCGTGCGGCGGGGCGGACCACCCCGTCCGCCAGATGCGGGGGCGGGGTCACCCGCCCCGCATCTGGGGCTCTATCCGGGGGCGGGTGCGGGATGGGGGTCACACCCGCCCCGCATCCATATATATATAAAAAAATATATATATACGCATGAAACGATGTCGTTTCATGCCTGGGTTAATTAGCCCCCGATTCCCTCCCTCGGCCTCGCTCACTCTCAGACCCTCACTTCTCTCATCTCTGTCTCTCCGCCGCTCAACCCTCCCTCTCTCTAAGTCTGAGTTTCCGGCGCCGCACCCAGCTACTAGCGGTGGCTTCAACGTCGCCGTGCGCATCCGCCCATCCGGTCCGTTTCTCTGCATCTCACCGAAGATCCGAATCCCGAAAGGTAAGAAACGACGAAACCCATTTTATTTTGTTGTGATTTATATTTTTAATGGAGATTGGAGGAAGGATGGGGTTTATCGGAGATAGAGGATGAGATTTTTGTGAATTGTGTGCTGTGGAGCTTAGATTGTGCATGTGTTTTGGTTTGAAATTTGAATGAGTCCGTGAAATGCATGTGAATTGTGTTTGATTTCTCATTTCTGTAATTATTTCGGTTTGGAATCTTTGGATTGAAATTAATTGTGTAATTAATTTGGAATGAAACCCCTAATTTAATTTAGGGCTCAAATCCGAAACCCTAAATTAATTTAGGGGTTTCAATCTTTGAAACCCCTAAATTAATTTAGGGTTTCGAAATACCCTAAATTAATTTAGGGGATTCAAAGATTGAAACCCCTAAATTAATTTAGGGCTCAAATCCTAAATTAATTTAGGGCTCAATTCCGAAACCCTAAATTAATTTAGGGGTTTCAATCTTTGAAACCCCTAAATTAATTTAGGGTTTCGAAATACCCTAAATTAATTTAGGGGTTTCAAAGATTGAAACCCCTAAATTAATTTAGGGCTCAATCCGAAACCCTAAATTAATTTAGGGGATTCAAAGATTGAAACCCCTAAATTAATTTAGGGCTCAAATCTTAGAACAAAAATTATATTAAAAAATTATATTCAATCAATTTTTTAATTTTATAATATTTTTCTTAAACTTTTTATCTCTCATTTTCCAAAATCCAAGCAATTTTACTACCATTCACATCACAGATATACTGAGATATTGATCAAAGTATCCAAACAAGCCCTTAATGTTTAAAGAACTCTTAAATCCTAATTACTTAATGTTTTTCAAACTAGTTTTAAAACCAAACTAATCATTCATAATTAATCAAATTCAGCATTTATCAGACTAAGAATTTTCTAAAATCTAAGTACCAACATATATATATATATATGTGTGTGTGTGTGAGAGATAAAATCTAGACCCTTTAATTTGAAATAATAGCTAGCATTTAAGAAACTCTAACTATAATAATCTATTTAAGAAACTCCAACAAAAATAATCTATTTAACCTTGAGGAATCATCTTTTGATTTGACTATAATATAGCCGTACGTGAATATCACAACGTACCTATTTTACTTTGGTTCGAAGAAGAAAGCTGATCAAAAGTAAACAAAAGTCACGCATACATATAATTAAATGTGATAAATTAAATTCTTATATTAAATTTTTGTTTGAGTTTTATGACATAACTTTTGAGAGATTTAAATGGTATATTCTATAATATTTATTGTTGTCAGTAATTTTTTCAAATAGTACTAAATATTCAATAAATAGTACCATTACAAGATAAATGAGTATTTTTTACGTATTATTTGCGACAATAAATAACTATTTACAACAAAAACAGACTCATTCTGATAAGAAATAATTATTTTCTTATAAAATAACTGACTACAAATAAATAATTTCTTGTAGTAGTGAGTATACAACCCACGCTTTGTATTTTTTTTCCCAATTCAAGCCAGCCTATTTTTTCTCAAACAAATCAACCTCTCTAGCAATCATTTTCTCGATATTTGCATTGATGCCCTTTAAAAATTTTTGAATTTGGTTGTTTCCTGACATTCAACATTAACCAATGTCTCATTTTATTAATGAAAATGCTCCTTTTCCCTTCTTCCACATTGGATATTACTTTCGTGAGAATCCAAATAAAGGAAACATCCATATTTTCTTGCCTCATATAGTGTATTTGTTAATATACTTTATTAACAACATATAGTGTATTTGTTGTTAATATACTTTATTACATTTTATAACCAAAGTACACAATATATATATATGAATGTAAAGTGATAGTGTGATACTTTTTGTTATTCTACTTTTATTTTATGTTCATTATATAGTTATGTTTTCTATTATTTCAGATTTCTTGTTTGCTTTAGTTCATGGATATTCCAGCGGATTCGAGTGCGAGCTCTCCTTTTCAGGCCGAGGGCACCCCTACCCCTACACCTACACCTACACCTACCCCTCCTACTCATACCCCTACCCCTAGCCCTACGGCACCTTGCCCCGCCCCCAAGCCCAGCAAGAAACCTGCTTCAATAGTTTGGACTCATTTCACCAAATTAGAGGGTGGTGACTCAAGTAACCCCCAAGCCAAGTGTAACCATTGTGGCAAAATTTATGGATGCCACTATAGGAAACATGGCACCTCTCAATTAAAGGTGCACTTAGAAGAGCAATGCAAAAAAAGTCCAATATTAAGATCATTACAAGATAAAAGCCAATCTAGGCTAGAAGTTGGACTTAAAAAAATGGCGGATGGGACTAGTGGGGGTGCAAGTTTGAGGGGGTATACTAAGTATGATCCCGATGAGTGTAGAAGACATCTAGCTCGTATGGTCATAATGGACGAGCTACCTTTTCAAATTGTAGACGGGAAAGGGTTCCAGGCGTATTCTCACTACTTGGAACCAAGGTTTAATATTCCCTCTCGCCACACGGTGGCAAAGGATGTAAAAAAGCATTTTTACATTGAAAAGGAGAAGTTGAGGGGTCAATTGGCAGATCAATTTGTTTGTCTCACCACTGACACTTGGACATCGATCCAAAATTTTAATTATATGTCTTTGACTGTGCATTTTATTGATTGCCATTGGACATTACACAAGAAAATCATAAAATTTTGTAAAATCACCGATCATAAGGGTGAGACAGTTGGGAAGGCCTTGGAGGCTTCAATAAAAGAGTGGGGTTTGAGCCGAGTTGTTACAGTCACAGTCGATAATGCCTCGTCTAACGATGTTGCATTAGGACATTTGAGAACTTATCTTAGAGAGGCAAATAAGACACTTATGGGTGGTGAGTGTCTGCATGTGAGATGTGCAGCACATATTCTGAATTTGATTGTAAGTGATGGTTTGAGAGATCTTCATGACTCGATTGCTCGAGTTAGGACTGCTGTGAGATGGGTGAGATCTTCTCCTTCAAGGTTGGAGAAATTCAAGGTTGCTGCGAGATCTGCGGGTCTAACATCTAAGAAGGGTCTTTGTACTGATATGCCTACACGATGGAACTCAACATTTCTGATGTTAGAGGCGGCCCAAGAATATAGGCTGGCATTTGCATTATTGGGTGATGAAGACATCCAATATGTAAAATATTTTGATGATCACGGGGGATTGGGGAAACCCGTAGCTGATGATTGGGAAGTTGTAACTATTTTTGTAGACTTTTTGAGGCTTTTTTACGATATCACCACGAGGCTATCTGGAACTTTGTACCCTACATCCAATGTTGTATGCCAGCAAATATGTAGGGTAAAAGAAGAATTAGATGACATGGTCGCGGGTGGTCACATTAGGCTGCGGGAGATGGCATTGATTATGAGGTCAAAGTACGACAAGTATTGGGGAGATTTAACTAGGGCTAATATTTTGTTATATGTAGCTGTCGTATTTGACCCGAGGTATAAGTTGGATGGCATGATATTTGGATTGGGCCTTGCGTACGGGCAAGTATGGGCGGAGCTTATTGCAACAAGGGTTCGGGAAACCCTTACTAGATTATTTGATGAGTTTTCCACCTTGCGGGGTGGTAATATTGCGGCACCTACATCTACCCCCTCAGCCTCAGGCTCACAGTTTCCTGAAGTCGAGAGTGGGAAAAGGCGTAGATTGGAGTGGGGTGAGAGGTATGAGCAGGCCCCCTTCCTCCGGACTTCTGTAGAGGCTCAGTCAGAGATAGACAGATACTTAGCAGCAGAGATGCTACCATTTTCACGAGATTTCGATATATTAAGTTGGTGGAAGGTGAATGCTGTGAAGTATCCCATCCTTGGAGAGATAGCCCGCTCACTTTTGGCCATCCCTGTTAGCACAGTAGCCTCAGAGTCGGCCTTTAGCACCGGAGGACGTGTATTAGATTCATTTCGGAGTTCATTAGCTCCTGCCACTGTGGAGGCTTTGATTTGCACCCAGAATTGGATCAAGGGAACTCCAATTCATGTTCCGGATGTTCTTGAGTATGAGGAGGCCGACGTCGAGGAGGAGGGTGATGATCAATCTGGATCTGGTATTTATTCTAATTTCTTATTTTCATTTATTTATTTTCATTTAATTGGTATTCATTAATTTCATTTCAAATTTAATACTTATAGTGATACATGAGACGGCGTCTACGGCTACCTCCGATGCAGTATGACTTTTGTATTGGACTCACCATTGCCATGGTTTGCATAATTTCTTCCCTAATTGTTTGTTTATAACTTTTTAATTCTAATTTGTTTTATTTTTAACTTATTAATATTTCAGGTTTTTTGACTTATTAACTTTTTTTTTTAACTTATTGATTTTCAGTCTCGCAGCAGTCGCTCAGTGAACTCACAACTACGGCTCCACCCCTAAAATTAATTTTCTTAATTTACAATTATTGTAATGTTTCTACAATAGTTAATTATACAATTTGTAATATTTATTTTTTTTAGAAGAGTTTGTAATAGTGTAATAGTTTATTAGTTCTCTTAATTTGTATAATTGTAAACTATTTATTGTAGCAGTGTCTTATTGCTTTAGTGATGAATATTACTTAATTATTTAATAGTTAAAACTTAATATCTACTTATCAAAAAAAAAATAGTTCTTTTCTGTTTTTAATTTTATATTTTTTTTAATATAAATAATGGGCCCAAAGTGGCCCAAAACGAATTCTGGGCCCAAAGGGGCCCAAAAACTGATTCTGGGCCATTTATGGCCCAGAAAAAAGTACTGGGCCGGAGGCCCAGTACTCAGTACGGGGGTGCGGACGGGTGGGGGTCCACCCCCGCACCCCGGGCAGCGGACGGGGGACCCCGCCCCCGCCCATGCGGGGGCGGGGTCCGGGGGAAAAAATCCCCCCCCCGCATATGCGGGGGCGGGTGGCGGGGGAGGGGTGGCCCCGCCCCGTAGGGGGCGGGTATCACCCCTAGTTTGGATGGTGATATGAGATGAGATAAGATGATTTTAGATAAGTTGAATAAAATATTGTTAAAATATTATTTTTAATAATATTATTATTTTGAGAAGTGGAAAAGTTGAATTATTTATTATATTTTGTATAGAAATTTTAAAAAATATAATAATGAAATGAGATGGATTGAAAGTATTTTTATATCCAAACAAGATAGTAGAACATAAATAACTAAGAAAAGACTGAATAATAAATATTTATATTAAATTTGTAATTATGCACAAAATACCACAATTGTCATGTACTTGTAACTTAATAACGCTTATCTTTTTCATATAAAAGAATATTAGAGGCAAAAAACTAAAGACAATTGAAATCAAATACATGAATTGCATAGTTCTTGAAACTATTTAGATTCACATTATTTCTTATTGAATAATTTTATATGTTTTTAATTATATTTTACTAACCCTAAAATAATCGATATAAAATTATTTTAAATTATTCTATTCAATTCGGGATTCAATAAAGTTTTGAAAATTTGAAATTTCAATAAATTAACTATTTCCTCATCTTGAATATAATTCTAATATTTTATGCTTTGCTTAAAGATTTTGGTTAGAGCTATCGAAAAAGTGGTCCGAATTAGGTTACCGAATAGTGCATTTTTTTTTCATATATTTTTTTAATCATCATAAATATTTTTAAAAAAATAAAAAAATTCACAACATCATTAAAAATACTTTTTTTAATCATTAAGTTTAAAAAATAAAAAAGAATAAGTCATTCGGAACACTTCCGGACCCAAAATATTTTTCTTGCTTAAAATATGAATACAGGTCTATACTATTAATAAATGTAGGCTAGTGATAGGGTTACTACCCTGTTACTATCTATCTACTATTAAAAGGTATTTTAAATTTTTTATTTTTTTATTATTTTATTTTAAGTATTTTTTTAACATTTTTAATCATAAAAAAATTAAAAAAATATATAACTTTATTAATATATACTTTCTTAATTATTAAGTAAAATAAAAAAAAATGATATTTACAGTTGTGAGTATGCAAGCGCCGTGCAATCGCTTTGAAAAAAATGAATAAATATGAGACCTACATGAAAATAAATTAATTTTTTAATAATAAATTATATTATTTTTTAAAGAAACTACACAGCATTTACACATTCTACGATTGAATTTATATTATTTTAAAAAAAATTTAAAAAAATCAAATAATAAATAATAATAAATAAATAATAATAAAATAATAACACCGTCATTATTATTAATTAATGTATCTTACAATAAAGGTTCTTAAGGTGACAATGTCAACCATGGTGTGCGAAAGCGAAAATTTGGATTGACCGCGCCGACAGTTAAAAAGAAAAGAAAGAGCCTCGGGCTTTGTCCTTTCGAGCGAACCCGAGGCACGGACAACTTCGAACGTAAAAGACGTCTCTAAAATACAGGTACAGACAAAACATGATACCCTCGATGTAATTTATTTATCTATTTTTATTTAGTTACAGGAAAAAAAAAATAATTCCAAAATCTCAAAGGTTGTTACGGTTTGCTCCTGGACGCTACTGATTCGCCTCCATTTCTTGATCGTCTGATGGCATCTGAGGCCGAATCTGTGCCATGAGATTATGCATTAATGCTTCGGAAGTAGCGTTAAGCTCAAGACGGCGACGTAGAGAGGAAGAGGAAATAAGACAAAACCCGGAAGCTCATTCATTTTCGGTGTCGGAAAGCTGTTTCTGGAAATGGGTTCGGCTCACAATCTGGTTTCGCCCTCTCTCTCTCTCTCTCTCTCTCTCAATAACATATGTTTTTCCTTTTCCTCGGCAACCAATGGATTAAGTGGGTTGGTTTTGTTAAGCAACGTTTTGCTAGTGAAATCATGGTTTTCCTCGAGTTTAGGATCAGCTTTTTGAGTTATAAAAGAAAGTGGGTATTTTTCTTGGAGTTTGAATTTTCCCGATGAGAAGACAAAGCCGAGTTTTTTAAATCAGCTTGAGTTCTAATTTCCGAGTGTATACTTTCACGGACCCATTTATTGCCTCACCCTCGCTAACTAATGGTTTATTTGGTGAGGTTGACAGACTTTTTGGAGCGAATCTCTATCTAACATTCTCCCTCTCTCAAGAAGTTGATTAGATGGGGACATGTATGTGTCGTATTTGAAAACAGATGAGCTTTATCTTCTTGGAGTAGATTTTCCCAGAAAGAAAAAAAAAAAAATAAGGTATCAGTTTTTCGAGAGAAAATGATGAATAGTATGGAGATAGATTCGAATTGGCATCAAATTTATGATTTTTATTTTTCCGTTAAAATTTGTCAAATCTGTTTCAGTACTTTCGAAGTCACTGGTCCTTCAAATATTTATTTGTTTTTCTGCAATCTTTTAAAAATCTCACGTGTGTAGACCTCTCAAATTAATGCACACCTACCGTTTTTACATGCAGATATGTGGAACATAATGGATTGCACCGCAAGTGGCATGGATCACCATTCCCTGGTCCTTAGTGCTTGATTCGTTGTATGGTCTTTATCAACAAATCCACCGCCACTATTCGATACCCAAGAGAAAAATCTTATAATCCTCATGTCAATTTTGGAGGAGAAGCCATCGTCTTCTTCGTCATGGCTGGCATCGGAGGCTACGTCGGTGATACCGGCTGGAGAGATTGATCCTTTGTTGAAGGACTTGAATGAGAAGAAGCAGAGCTTCCGACGGAACGTGGTTTCGTTGGCAGCGGAGTTGAAGGAGGTTCGGACCCGCTTAACATCTCAGGAGCAATCATATGCTTTAGAAACTCTAACAAGACAGGCATGTCATCTTGGATTCTTGAGATTCTGGGTTCTTTTTCAAATATTGTGTGCATGTGGTTTGAATCTTTAAAGTCAATGACTAGTCTCTTCTTTAGTGTTTTTGTTTTTGGGGTCATGATTTGGATTTGTAGTTATTCTGTTTTGATCTGAGTTATTTTCGTGGGTATGGTTTCGCAGGAAGCAGAGGCAAAAGCTAAGAACATGGAGGAAGAAATTGGTAGATTGGAGAAGAAATTGGAAGAGAGGAATGCGAAGCTTCAGGCTTCGGCATCTACTGCTGAGAAGGTTCCCTCTCACATCTTCGTCGTCAGCTTCTTAATTTTGTGATTAATTAATTTAAGATGTTTAAGCTTTTTCGGCGAATCCCTCGAACTTAGGCCATCATTCACTAATTAATGTCATTTTGCTTTCTTTCCTGAGTTGATGTTGTGCATTATTTATTTATTTTTCCCATCTTGCTACTTTGATGTAATAAGATATGCCACACATCTTATGCGTATCCCTTGAGATGTCATTTGGTTTTTCGGCGGAGCCCATTTTTCCACACATTCCACGAATTGACGTGATTTTATGTGATCCATCATATCTGTTTTATAATAAAAGTAACTTTACAATCTGATAAACCATAACAAACTACATTAGTTTGTGAGATTATTTTTGTATAATCACTTTGCGGCTAGATCATTTCTCTTATATTAATGTTTCTCTTTCCCATTTTTTGTATCGAGGATGGACTTTTCTGAACGTGAGATTTGACTCTTGTTTTCTGTGCTGTGGTTGGCACCTTTTTTTATTTTTTATTTTTTATAGTTTCTTAGAAAAGGACATAATATGGTGATTTTTTTTCTTTCTTTTTTTTTTAGCAGTGGAGAAAGCTATGTAGACTTCTTCACCATTTCTTGAGGAAAAACTGTTATAGACTAATTGAAAATGCATTAATAACTGAAGTTTAAGGCAATAAGTTCAACTGGCCAATTTTATAAAGCTAATGGTTAATCATTTGCTCGAGAACAAGCAAGTATTGGTGGTGATTCAGTATAAACACAGTTGCCTTTTTATCCTGCGTATCAAACATTTGCTAATGAAATTAAGGTAGTTATGTTGTATTATCGCAGAGCAAATGATGTGTGGAATGGTCTTGAAAGCTGGACCAAAAACTGACGGTATTTTGCTGTCAACTTATTAGCCACAATAGCAAGTATACGGTGTTGAAATCTGAGAAAAATCCACTTCTGCCCTTAGTGCTGAATCATTGCCATATCTAATATCTTCTACTCAGAAAGAAAAGTTCATCTGAGCTTTAGCCTTTCGAAATGTCTCTCAATTGCAAAAGCAAATTGAACTCATTTGACATGTAATAATTGTTTTAACTCAAATAATTAGGTAGTCATTTGACCATTGACTTCAATATATTTCTTCCTGTAACCAAACAAATTCAGTAAATATTTAAACAATATGCCCTAACTATTTAAGATTCTCGTTAATATTCTTTTCTTTATAAGATTTATGAGATTGTAAGATTTATGATCTAGATTAGGATTGTAATAACTACATTGCAGAGTATATCCTAAGGGCATGTATTTCTTAACGATTGAAGTATTCTTGCTTTTGCAATGCAATCACATTCATTTTGTTGTGTTCTACTTAACCTTGGTTGTTTCTCATCATCCTGTGACTCTGTAATCCTAATTATAGACTTGATGGGATGCAGTGTCTCAAGGAGTTGGATGGCCTTAGATCACAGCTTTCAGCCACTCGAGCAATTGCAGATTCCAGTGCTGCATCAGCTCAATTAGCACGGCTCCAGTGTTTAGCCCTTGTAAAGGAATTAGAGGAAAAGAATGGTTCACTGAAAGAGCATGAGGATCGTGTAACTACATTAAGAGAGCAATTGGATAACCTACAGAGGGATATTCAAGCCAGGGAATCTTCCCAAAAGCAACTGAAAGATGAAGTGTTGAAAATTGAAAATGATATTATGCAAGCTGGAGCAAGCAAGGATTGTGAACTGAGGAAATTAATAAATGAGGTTTCTCCAAAGAATTTCGAGAAGATTAATAAGCTTTTGATTTTTAAGGATGAAGAAATAGCAAAACTGAAGGATGAAATTAAGATAATGTCTGCTCACTGGAAACATAAGACCAAGGAGTTGGAGTCACAGGTACATTCACCTTCAGTCTCTCCTGTTATCTACTCTGTTCAACTGCTCACTATTTTAGTGCTCAACTTCTTTGAGGTTCCCAATTCTTCTTTTTTTATGCATTTCAACCTGTTTTGAGGAGCAGTTAGAGAAGCAACGGCGAGCTGATCAGGAACTGAAAAAGAGGGTGTTGAAGTTGGAATTCTGCCTCCAGGAAGCTCGTTCCCAGACACGAAAGCTCCAAAGGGTAATCTTGATGCAGTTTGCTCAATCTTCAAACTTTGCACTACAAACCGTATGAATAGAAGTTAATTATAAAGCTGTCTGCACAACATATGGATTTCTCATCGACTAGATGATCACACTGTTGTAATTTGCTAGAGGCCTTGTCTTTGTTATTGTGAGCCACTTTGGTTTGGTCCTATTTAATTAAATGGCTGCATTCATTACAGTGGCCTCTGATATGCTTCTTCTTGTAGAAAGTGCCATGGTTGAATGCTGCAGCCTTAACCCTGATGACTGAGACCATACTTTCATTAGGCCAGTTCATCATTATTTTAGTTTTGAGCAACTTAAAAACATGCAAGTTGCTTGAGCTCTTAAATTTATCCCACATTCATAAATTTTAGTCCTATCCTTTCCAAAACTTTCATATCGTATACCTCTCTACTTATGGATATGCTTATATCACTAATCTCTACCCCTCATCAGATGGGAGAGCGAAGGGACAAAGCCCTAAAAGAACTCAGAGATCAGTTAGCAGCAAAACAACAAAGTGCAACCATGAGTGCTGAAGAACAAAATTTCTGGGAAACCTCTGGCTTCAAGATTGTTGTTTCAATGTCGATGTTGATCTTGGTGGTATTTTCAAAAAGATGATATCATTTGCTACCCAGTTCTTGTGTATAAAAAATCTGATAGTTTTATTTTATTTTGGGTACGGGGAAAGCTACAGAGGCCCTCTTTCCTGTAGAAATGCTAATTTTAAAGGTACTGCTATGCAATTTTAGCCTAGATTGTTGTTCTTACCGTTACTTCTACATCGCATTAGTTGTGCTCACTCCATTGGTCATTGTAATTGATTTTAATGGAATGAGCTTCCATGAATTTCTTGTATCACTGAACTAGCACGTTCAGGCGATGTTCTTGTATATGTCCTGTATACCTGGACTTTTGCCTATTCTTAAGATCAACAAAATTTTGTTTACCGATCAAAAAAAGATTGCGTCACTCCTACAATAAGTGATACGCTTGCCAACAGTATCTCAAAACCTTCGATCTTCAATGTTAAAGTCAATATATATATATATATATATTTAGCAGTAATAGTTTAGTAGAAATTTTCTTTGAAACAATCAATGCTCATGACACACAATGGTTTAATTTTACTTTTTAATTTCTTCATGGACATGTACGATATGTTTTTTGACAAATTGTTGTACCCATCATACCTACTAAATTCTAAAATCATTTAAGCTTGTCTGAGCAACATCATGCACAAAATATATTTTCTTCACATATACAGGATCAAGAACCACTACCACACCATCCAAGTTTATTGCCTGAAATCATAGTTTTCTCAAAGAAGATAATGCTATATACAGAAGTTATGATTAAGTTTTAACTGTAAATGTTAGCTTAGCAGCAGACATGTTGGTGGCCCAGGTAAGCTGATATAAAGCCGGAAAATATCTTAGCAGTACGTAAGTCTATAGTTCTGCATTGTTTAACTTACCTCTAATTTCTGTCCTGCATATATGGATCTGTACACAACTTGAACAGCCATTCAATCAGATGATTTGCTAGGGAAGAAATGACATCTAGAGCCATTGATGTGCTTGGAGAAATAGCAGCTCTACATGTCCAGAACTATTTTTGTGGTAACAAAGGACGTTACCAGAACAATACAACCAATAATGGGTTGCAAACCAGATGAAAAAGATGTTGATGAGTTGACGGGAGGGCTTAAATTTGGCATCATACCTGAAGCTGGATCACCTGTGTTGAACACTGTAGGAGGACTGGAGCTGCAGCGGATATGACAAAACAGAAACATGTTCAAGGTCATTCATCAGAAATTGTAGTAATGAAGATTCTGAATAGATTTGAGTTGTGATAACAAAAGAGATTACCTTGATACACCTGCCCCTGCCGATGATGGTGCTGTTGGAATTGTTGCCGTTGTTGGTGATGATGAGGATAATGGCAATGATGATGCTGATGATGATAGGTAAATGCAAGAACCAGTGCCTATTTATAATCAAAATGGTCTCAGATATGATTTCAATTTTGTGAAGCACGGACACTAGTTGTATTCTATAAGATATAAAAGATCAAATGATCGATGAAACTGAGGGAGGCCCTTACTTGGATTGTCATTGACTATGGTTGCAGTCCCTTCAAAATCACAGCTAGTTGGCCCTGGATTCTTCTGATAATAGCTGTTGATTGCATATGAGGCATGGTTTTGAAGTGTATTTGGATCAAAACAACTCCCACTCTGCTGGATTTGTGAACAGTCTGCACCTCCCATTCCGCATGCATAGTCCAGTGCTGCCTGAAGTGCTGCCTCCAATGCTCCAGTCTTGGCCACACACCAGCTTTGTCCTGGAATTGCTGGAGCATTTGTTGTTGCAGGAGGTACCTCTGGGTTTATGCCGGGAACAGCTCCTGGTGGGGCTGGATAAGTTGTTACAGGGTTAGTTACTGGTTGTGCCCCTGGGACTGTGCTAGGAGTTGTTACCGGGTTGGTGATTGGTACTGGTGAGTTTGGAGGATTTGTGGAGGGTATTGTGACCGGCGTGGCTGAGGGAACTGTTAATGGTGTGGAACCGGGATTGGCTGGTGTAATTGTGACAGGGTTAGTAGCAGGAACGGTGACAATGGTTGGTGTGGGGTTATCTGGAGAGGTGATGACTGGGGGTGTTGATATTGGACCTGTGGGAAAGACTGTTGGTGGGTTGATAGCGTCATGTAAAATTGTTTTGAGTTGGGATTTGCTTATAAGTTCTCTATGGGAAGAAGGAAAGATCTCTTGCTCTCCCCTTTTAAGCCCTCTCTGCAATAAATCATCCGTAGATAATACTTCTATATAAAACCCAACTATCTGCTTTGATAGCTGAGTGTTGTTTTCTAATGACTTGAAAACCTTATCACTGAATTGAGCTACTTCTGTTGCACTCGGAACGGGAGTGCTCTTGATGGCTAGAACCACTGGAACTTCATTGTGAGGAAGAAGATAACTGGTAAGGATGGCTTTTTCAATCATAGACTGCACAAACTTATGTCGCATGCTTAAGTGTATATCAATACTGGCTTCAATCATGACATAAGATCCAGTTTTCTTAATAAAACCACAAATCCTATGCAGGTCTCTTTTCTGTGTTTGATTCAATTTCTTTAAGATTGACATTGAAAATGCTACCGAGACCCTAATTTGGCTTTCCAGATGAAGATTACTCAGGGCTGATTGGATTGATTGTAAGGTAGACAAAAGCATTAATAGCTCACTTTGTACCGAACCGTCATTGCCACTACTGACTATGATGCTATTGATGTTCACATGTGGAAGAAAGGGCATTACATGTCTATTCAGCCATGAAACAACAGATGATTGTGAATTCAACAAATTCTCAAGTAGGCTTTTACTTAAGTAGAGATCAACAGATCCGCCAGAGTCGGATAGAGTATTTGAAACCTTTTTATCTGCTACAAAAACCTGAATATGAGACGGGGTGACATTGTTCGGCTCGAGGAACAATATTGTTCTAGCAGGTGATGAAGCTGCAGTGCCTCTTGCATGATCGGAGAAACCCACCAGAGTTCCTGCACGGTAGGAAAGAAATTCAAATTCTTGGAAGTTAGTCACGAATCTAAGCAGCTGCAATGTACTGATGCAGAAGGGGAAAAGAACAGATAATGCAGCTTCACGGAAATTACATGGCTAGTAATCAAAGCGTTTTTTAGAAAAATGGAAATTATTTACTTGGCGATTGTTATTATGATGAGCTACTTTCACAAATCCCCAGCAACTGTGATGGTTTCAGAAATCAAATCAAACTGAAAAGAGCAAAAAGGTTACAAAAGATGGTCTCTTATCTGTTTGGGCAATAGGAGTTACTCACCAGAAGAACAGACAGTGAGGAGAGACAGAAAGAGGAAGAAGCATTTAGAAGCTCCTTCGGCCATATTAATGAGAGACGCCTCTGGGTACTGGGAAGATGCCAAACTGATTGTCAGTGTGATGCATATAATGGCGATTCTGTAAGGACAATGCACGTCGAATTATAATAAAAGATGATCGAGAGGATGGTGGGGAGCGGAAAGAGTAGTAGATAAAGGTGAACAAGAAAATGTGAAAAAGTGATAAAGAAAGATGACCAAGTTGTAATGATAAGGAAAAGATGTTACTTTGTCACGAAGGATGGAGTTGGAGATGTTCTGTTCTGTCTGATAACAGTAGAAAGACTCGATCAAACCTGCTTTTTTGCATCTATATCTTTACCCAAAGCCGTAATCTAAAATTCTAAAAGCAGCCTGACTTGGCAAATGGTTTAACATGTGCAGATGCATGTACAAATACATGCATCGCAGTAAGGTGTCAAAGTTGTTCCAACTACATTGTCTTTTTGCATTCCATCAAATAAAGGAAATTATCATATATAAGTCCTAGTATTTAATTGGTCATGCATCAATTGTCCAAAATAACTCTCAAAAATTGCAAACACATTTTTGCTATCTTCTTTTCCTTAAAACAGGAAAAACAAAAATACAAAGAGTATTATAAATTTAATATATATATATATATATGAAAAATTATTCTCATCAGTCACTGTTCATCATTCCATACATTATGAAATACACTCTCATACTTTATGAAAAACATCTCCACACTATGAAAAAAAAAAAAAAATCCACGTCATGTGTGGGATGTGTGATGTGAATAGTTGTTGATTTGTAGCAAAACTCATATATATATATATATACATGTATGTATGTATGTATTGAAAACTATTCCACGAACATGAGAAGAGAGGAGATTTTTACGTTTCAGTAAACATCAAAATTAATAGATGAAAAAATACAAAGAGTTCATGGAGGGGGGGTTATAGAGAATAGGAGTAAGAAAGAAAGGCTTGGACTTTCACTCTCTCTTCCTCTGGTCTTGCAGTGTATAGAGAACAGGGGAGAAGCAATCTTTCATAAACCCAACATCAGTGAATGATCAAGTTTGATAAAAAATAGGTATAATCTTGTTTGAGATTCTGCGGTGCATTGGCTTTATGAAATGAGCAGTAGCATCTTTTTCTTTTACTTTTACTTTTTCCTTTGAGTTTCCTTTGAGCTACAAGGCAAATGCAATAAAGGAGAAGAAACTATAAATGGGCTGACACTGACACACAGTTTGCACCGCTAAAGGGACACATGCACGTAGTGGGATGCATGAGGTGGTATACGTGCTTTAATTTGCATGCATTCAAATGAAATCTGTATGTTATAAATAAATTGTAAAGTGTAAAGCTGCAACAGCTGAGGCCTTTTGATTCACTAAAGGTGCTGATTAGCCATTCTACCAATATTGGTTGCACCTTTCTGCTGGTTTTAAGATAGGAATTTACAACCTGAATGGTTACTGTGAATCAAAAGCTACTGTGCTTCCATCTAGTTTCAACTTGGTGAATCAAAAGCTACTTCTCTGACTGGGTCTCAGCCGAAAGTAAGCAAGAGAGAGAGAGAGAGAGAGAGTCATCTGGTGACATGTCTGATCTACAGAATTGAAAAAAAAAAATGAGAAAAAAAAGCAGTCTTAAGTGATACGGCTTCATTGAATTTGTCTTGTGCCTTTTGGTGTTGTTTCGTTACATTGTAATTGAAAGTTGGAAATGTCTATATAAGAGCATCAACTCCTTCCCTAGATCTGGATTCCATTGCACACGACTGCTGGAAAAGGTGCAAAAAAGATTGAATGAAATGAGGTGTATTTTCATAACTTTTGGAAGATAGAAAGTAGTCTTAAGTAGACCATGTGAAACTCCCCTTAAAGTTTTGAGCTTTTTCTGCTCCTTCGTGAATCATTAATTTACTTCTAGCCGGTAGCCGCCAACCATTAATTTTTGCTAGACACTGTAGTTTGTATGGACTTGGATATGGAAGTACCAATCACTGTTGAGTCTGTCCATCCATTGTATTTCTTTTATTTGTGATACTTCTCAAGTCCAGCATTCACTTTTGATTCACACTTTTGAATTTTTACCCGATTTAATGAACCATGGTTTGCATTCACTTTTGATTCACACTTCTGTCCATCGTTTACATTCAAAATCCACCTCATCTCATCTCATCTCATTATTATAATTTTTTCAAATTTTCACACAAAATATAATAAATAATTCAACT
Organism: Juglans regia; assembly: GCF_001411555.2. Classification (NCBI taxonomy): domain Eukaryota; kingdom Viridiplantae; phylum Streptophyta; class Magnoliopsida; order Fagales; family Juglandaceae; genus Juglans; species Juglans regia. Next base: position 27,456,094 of record NC_049908.1, read on the forward strand.
TTTATTCTATTATTCATAAATCATTTCAACTCATCTCGTTAATAACATGTCAGTGTTGTCTTATTGATCAATAATGCTGTGCCAGGATCGCAATTCAAAAAATGAGAGAATTGTGCTCCCTGAAGAAGCGTCTAGACAAGTATCACTCAGCCAAAGAAGCCATTTTTTATCCTTTCTTCAGTGAATTGTTCATCATGGCGTGTGACTGAAGTTGGGGAAGGAGCAAAAGGGGAAAATGACAGACAAGAAAAGATGGTCTTTGTCTTGTACATAACAGGAAGGGGAGCAGATGATCATGTCTAAAACTGGTATTCTTTTCAATATTTGTGAAATATATGCTACGAAAATTTTTTCTAATATTTATTATCCCACACTTCACACTTTATGAAAAATACTTCCATATTCTATAAAAAAAAAATTATAAATTTAGAATATGAAAATGAATAGTGACTGATTCATTGAAATCCTTCTATACTAATTATAATTGTAAAAGTACATGAGTTTGACAAAAGAGTCAGACTACTCTACCGTCTAGAGTAGTTTGTTTTACTTGACCGATAGTTGTAAAAGTAATATTTTTTTTTCTATTCACATCTTTTTAATATATTTAAATATTTTTAAAAAATAAAAAATATATTAATACACTTAAAATCAATTATTTTATCATTAAATAAAAAAAAATCACTAAACAATCAAATAGATCGGTAAATTTGTGGCGGCAGATTAGCTTTATTCCTGACAAAAACAGTCTGAATAACCTTACAGTAGTGCTAATCATCACAGATGATTTGGGTTGCCTTGGGTGTGGTCTTTCACTTATTGCTTTAATTATTGAGTGGCGCTAGGGCCACCGCTCCCAGCTACCGCTGGGAGCTACCGTTAATGTAATTGTGAGTTTTATTTTTTTTGTATTTTCTTTTATGTATTTTTTTAATACATTTAAATGTTTTTAAAAAAATAAAAAAATTCATAATATTATTAAAAAGTACTTACTTAATCATTAAGTAAAAAAAAATAATAATAAAAAAATAAAAAAAATAGAGCGGTAAAAACCATTGGTAAAACTCATTGGTAAGAGTAGCATTATTCGTTGGCCTGAATATTCTCTTTTTAGCTGAGACCCACTCACCATTTACAGAGTTTGGATCATGAAATGCTATTGTATAATTATTTTGTACCGTTAATATTGAATAATTAGTTTCTCAATATTAGTAATTTGGAAAAGTGGGTCAAATCAAATGTCATCTATTGGTAAAGAATCAATTAACCGTCCTACTAAGTGCGATCTATCTAATGGTCAAAATCACATGACCTTTGGTGATCAATGGTAGAGGTTAAATGACCATTGGTTTTTATTGTTTCTGAAACCAAGGATCTTTTAATTTACAGGTTTTTCCTTGTAAATAATATATTAGTACGAATAATAAATACAATCTAGAAAATCTCTCATCTCTCCTCAAAGGCTTTCAAGTTTTTGAAAAACACTTTATTTAATCATTATTAGATTTCTTTATCAATAGAAACGAAATATCAATATCTTGGCATTTTGTTTTCATCAAGATCTTGTCAAGTTTAAGTATAAACTCTTTGTCGAGAGTCTGTTTATCCTGAGATTAGTTGAGATTTTGTTCCCAAACACTTGGCGCCAAAAAAGAAAAAAAAAAAAACTCATGTACAAATTTAAGAGCCTCAAGTAGAAAAGAGATAGATATGACGTGAATCTTTCAATATTTATTGAGTAATTACTACTATCTGAAAAATTACATAGATAACAATAAATATTGTAGAGTCCACTTCATATATATGTCCTCTATTTCACTTCAAATATAATTATTCATTTGTAAAAGGCTATAAATTCAACAGTAATTGGAGCAAAAAAATCTACTCATCATCTATTTTCTCTCATCCTCTTATCATTCAATGATGTGACATTAAATGATATGTTCACAAGTGAAATATAATAAATAGCCAGTAGCGGAACCAGAAATTTGTTGTAGGGGGGCCGAGCAAAGTTAAAACTATAATAAAATATTTTTTATTCTATTTTTTAGTCAAAATAATTTATAAGATCAAAATAATTTTATAGAAGGGACCAAAATAATTTTTTAGAGAGGAGATCAACACAATATGAAATAATATAATCCTATTAAATCATAAAAAACTAAAATATATTAATTTTCTTTTCAAACTTTGGGAGGGCCATGGCCCCCCTGCCCCTATGCAGGTCCGCCATTGTAAATAGCCTCCAATAATCTAATGTTATATTATGAAATGGATGATAATATGATGATAAAAAAATAGATGATAAATAGTATTATTAATTGGGGTATTATACAAGAGACAATGGATGGACAGACATAATAGTGATTGGCACTTCCATATCCAAGTCCATACAAACTAGTGTCTGGCAAAAATTAATGGTCATCTACTGGCTAGAAGTAAATTATGATTCATGAGGGAGCAGACAAAGCTCAAAACTTTAAGGGGAGTTTCAATATTTATTGAGTAATTACTACTGTCTGAAAAATTACATAGATAATAATAAATATTGTAGAGTCCACTTCATATATTTGTTCCTCTATATTTCACTTCAAATAGAATTATTCATTTGTAAAAGGCTATAAATTCGACAGTAATTGGGATCAGGCAGGTTTGGCAAATGGGATGGAGTAATGTTATACACTACACTCTCATCCTATTTTAATTATACTAAATAATATGTGGTACATTCATACTATTAGATGATAAATAAGCATGCAATAAATAATCATTTAATGATGATAAATGTGTCTCATCTTACTTAATGACATGAAAGTGGAATGGTAGTATGGTGTATAAAATTTTTCAATGGGATGAGACACAATTCTCATATCATCTTATTTCATCATTACAACTTTTTCAAATTCTAATACAAAATATAATAAACAATTCAATCTTTTCAAATCTCAATTCAATTTTTTTAAATTTCAAAACAATAATAATATTAAAAAATAATATTTTAAACTTTCATCTAAAATTAAAAATTCTCATCTTACTATCCAAATCTAGTTAGATGAGACATAAAATTATCATCTCATCTCATGCAAGCATCTCATACATAAAATACTAACATGAAACCAAGAGTCATTAATTTGACAAAATTACAGAGGAAAACTTGCACAACTTATACAACATCTAGCATGGAAGCTTGTTTCTCTATAAACTCCTTAGAGTATTGGTATTGGATTGACTATTTTACTCTTCAAATTTTGACTAATATATAACTTTTTCACTTTTAGCTAATCATTCAAAAGTTAAAGTCTACATTGGATTAGTAATCACACTCTCTATAATAATAAAATATTATTATTTTTTATCTTTTTATTTTTATAATTTATTTTTATTTTTTAATTAATTCTATTTTCATAACCTCCTATAATCACCTATAATTTTCAACAATCATATTCATTTTCATTTTCACAATCCAATAAACAAAATTTTATCACACGATATCAATATTATCAAAACAATTCCATCGATTTTCAATGCAACCATCACACTATTACATGTTTTTACAACTATCACCAGACGCCATGATTTTGATACTCTTTAAAAGAACAAAAGAAAGAAAGACCACTGCAAAAGAATTATAGAGTTTTCAGCCTTTGCTTTTTACCAAGGGTCTCGATTGAATTGACAAAACTCAACAAGCATAAGATACAAACCATAGATAGCTGCAGATGGTTTCAAGGCGAGTAGCAAAATCAACCAGGGTGAAATGGTTTAAAGTTTCTACATCATGACCTATTACAGCTATCGGTACTGGAAGTAAAAGAGCTTCAGTGGACACATATAACCAAAACAATCTGAATTGCAGACACAATCAAGAGCAATATCAAATGTAAGCATTCACAAGCATAACTCTGTTTGGAATAGCAAGCCAGCAACTATCCAAATCTACCCCATCTCTGTAATTACATATGTATACAATAAACAGTGTTGGCTGTAGACCACCACAACTTGGAGATATCTATGATGTCTTCACAAATAAATCAAAAAATAAAAGGACGACTATTCTGGTGTAAATTTTACAAATCATAAAAAATATGTCAGTCGTGGACTTTCTAAGCGATGCTCGTAAACTTTTTGGGCAACATAATCTGAATGGTGACTTTGTTTTGGGCGTAATTTACAGGAGGACATGGAAGAAAAATGGACGGGTTACCATGTAAATTGTAAGTGTTGGTAAGCCATAGGAGCAAGATGATGCTATTACAGATGCAGGCAGACATGTCAAACACAATCGAGACAAGCAAAGAAACTATCAAGCGAACATGAAGACAAGCGAGACCAAAGAAACTACCCAAGACCAACAAAATCAAACCCAAACATCAACAAAATCAAACCGAAACAATAAAATCAAGAGTAGAATCAAAGCTAGGGTTTCGAATCAAACCCAAACAATAAAAATCAAGAGTAAAATCAAGGTTAGGGTTTCGAATCTTACCGTGTGCTTGTCGTGGTGGAGAAAAGCTACTGCGGTGCCATGCTGGAAAGTGCCGTCACGGGAGAGAATGGTTGCGGGAGAAGAGAAATGGGGAAGAAGAGAAAGAGGGAAGAAGAGAAAAAAAAAACTAGAAGAAGAGAAAGAATGAAGAGATGCGGGAGAGGGAAGAAGAGAAGAAGATAAAAAAAAAAAAAACAATAGAAGAAGAGAACAGAGGAAGAGACGCGAGAAAGAAATAGAGAAGAAGAGAAGGAAGAAGAGAAGAAGAAACGTGGAAGTGGAAAAGGGAAGAAGAAAGAGAAAGGAAACGTGGGAGAGAGATAGTCGAAATTAATAAACTATGTATTTGGAGGTGAAACAATGCTTTTCATATTTGAAGAAAAATATGAATTTACTATAGATAATATTTAGGATGAAAAATGTTTGGCTAATTCAATGTGGGCCAACTATTGATAAAATTAATTAAATTTAGAGATAAAATGTTATTTGAAAAATCAATCAGGATGCTATTAGAGCATCCTCATTGGTTTGGCCAAATGAGGAAATTAGCTAAAATTTAGATAATTTGTACTAAAAAGACTCTACATTGAATTGACCATCTCCAAAATAATTTAAATTTTTGCTACAGTGATTAACTAAATATAGAGAACTACAATTGATTTACCAAACATTAAAATAATAATTTATCACTCCAGTTAAGTTTAATCTCAATTTTTTTATTAGTATTAAATGACATTTGAAAATATGATTTTTTTAATATTAATTTAATTAGAATATAATTATTGTTAATATTAAATTAATAGAATTATAAAATGTGATACAAATAAATTAAATAAAAAATTTATTAATTTAATAATATTTTATTATTATATAGAGAGTGAAAGGCTAATCCAATGTGGAGATTAAATTTAAATAGAATAGAAAAATTAAAAAAATGTGATATTGACTAAATTTTAAAGATAGATTTAGGTTGTGTTTGGATGTTGAAGTGAGTTGAGTTGAGTTGAGTTGAGATGATAAAATATTGTTAGAATATTATTTTTTAATATTATTATTATTTTGAAATTTAAAAAAATTAAATTATTTATTATATTTTATATTAAAATTTAAAAAAATTGTAATGATGAGTTGAGATGAATTTGGGATCCAAACGTAGCCTAAATTCATTGAGAATGCTCTTAGGGTGATCGTTTTCAGAACCATGCTAATCCACAAACCAAAATCGTAATTCTATTTTATAAAACTGGACAGGAATATGTGAAGCCCAGCCCTGAAGCCCCAGAGAAAAAAAGGATGCCGGTTGGTAAGGGTTTTTTTGTTTTTTCCCCTTTCAGTTTCTTCTTCCTCTCCTCACCCCCGACTTTCTCTACATCATTCCCAGATTCCCTCCCCCGTTTTTCCCTCCCTGATCTCACCACTATCACATCTCGGCAGTTTCATTTTATTTCTTCCTCACATATTTTTTCCCCTCTCGTCGGACCCTCGCACTTCCTTCCTCTCCTACAGATTTCGTGTGTTGCAGTTCGTGGGTTTCTTGAGTCTCAATGACGCCGGCAACCTCTCGTCGGACTCTTGTGGACGACGGTAATGCCCCTCTCATCCTCTGTTCTCGCTCACACACGCACGCCCCCACCACTCGGTTTTTACACTCACAAGGTTCTATTTTTCACAGATCACTGCGCCGTGGCACAAATTAGACCAGATTAGATACCAATTGTTGGGTGATTTTCTCACAATCAGGTCTTAGATAAATTTCCCTTTAAACCTTTGTTTTAAATTCTCTTTTCTCATTCGTTTGGTCTCTCAATCGTTCACACTCAATAGAAATTTCAGATTTGTTGCCTCGCTTAGTATTGCCATCATGCTTGGTGGAAAGAGACATTTTTTTCATCCATGTTTGAAGGGCTACAAGGTGATATTGAATGCCGTCTTGAAGCTATGATTTATGTTAGAAATTCTTTTATCTACGTCAATGAGAATTCTTGTGCTGTTATGATATTCTTGGAGGAATTGTTGAACTGTATGAAATGTGTTGATGGTGTTGAGTGGTTTGGAATCATTGTTTCCGGTTGGAGTTATTATGCTTGGCTGTTTTGAGTTAAAGTGTTGTTTGTTAAAGAGGATTAATGGTTGCTGGTGGTGCTGAATATGGAGATTATTTCAGTGCACTTTTGAGTTGTTTGGGTGGACTAGAGGAGTGGTTTTACGTACGTTATGGGCTGTTTGGGTTAATAAGTGGCTGTTTGAGTTGCGTTAATTTGCTGAAATATAGTTTAGAATTATGGTTTTTAATTTTTTTTTAGATTGGGTTCCATGTTGTTGGTCATTAATGCTTGGTGTATATTTTATGAATAGGTGGTGAGATTAATATGGGTAGGACTCAAGAATTTGACAATACACTACGAGAGTCAGCTAAGCGGGGTTCATATGCTAGGCTTTACACGAATTGTTTAGACTGAGGTTGACTTTTTGAAAATTTTGCATGTTTCGTTACGAAATGAGAAATTGGGAAAAACAACCTCGATCGTTTATTTGCATTACTAATGAAGTCTATATGAAAGAGGGAAAATGTTTTCTGACATGCATTATGTAGACATGAGTTTTATTTTGTTATACTGACTAAAAAATGTGAAAAAGAGCGATATTGAAAATCTGAAAATTTGTGCATTGATTAGAAAGATTCTCTGACTTTTGTTTTCAATATGTGAGAATGATCTGAATATGTTTCGATACTTTGTTTTGTTTTGATATGGTATCTGAAAACCTTTGGCATGGTGTACTGACTTTGTATCTAACTCTGTCTCTGCTTTGCTCTGTTTGGGTCAGTACCAACTTCTCTGTTTTTTAGTGCACCCACTTTGAAAACAAAATGATTTTATGTGGTCTTTCCTGTGTACACACTCGGGACTCCGAGAATAATAAGAGAAAAATTCATCTCCTTTGCCTGGTTTGGCCATCGGGGATAGCACAACCCTCTCACGAGGGTTAAACATGGTTTCTGCTTTGTGAGATTCTCTGTTTTGATGTGATAATGATGCTCTGTTTCGTTATACCAAAGTACTCTGGGTTTTATGTGTCTTAAAACCGTCGTTCTGTTACGTTTGAAAACATGTCTTGTTTTGTATGCTAATTTTGAAAGATATTTGTATTCTGCATACTGTACTTTGTAAATGCTTATGTTTACACACTAGTATATGTCTTCTGTTTACTGAGTTATTGATAACTCACCCCTTATCTTCATAATATTTTTCAGATGATTTGGGTGATACGCTTTGTGATGATCAGGTTCGGCAAGATTGGCTGGTTGTGGGAAGTTGAGTACCTAAGGGTATTTTCATTAGTTGAGAGTTATCTTATAAATAGTTTGATTTTAGAGTGTAAAATTTGATGTATGGAGACTTTCGAATTTCTGATTTTTTATGTTTTGATTAATTAAGGAATACCTTGTAGAGGAATTTATGTGGTTGAACTTAATGGATAAGTTTATGTTTTGTGTGGGACTAGGTAGATATGTGATTTGCATTGTAAGAGATAGATTAAATTTTATATTTATGGAATATTTAGAAATATCACTTGTATTGTGAAGATATGATTTTAATAAGAAGTAACTCTTCGACCGACCTGGGACCGGGGCATGACAGTTAGTATCAAAGCCAAGTTTGAGGTTTTGCAGACTATAGTACTTGAGATTTTGGATTATAGATAGACTATAAGAAATAATATTGTTGGTATTGGAGGTTTTAGAATTTGCAGACTTTTGAGATAGATCATTACTACTATTGCGCATACAATTTTCTATTTATTATAGATACCTTTATAACTCTGAAATATTATAAATATGTTTGTTTTTCAGGTGCCATTATTTATTTATGTTTATATGAACTCTATATTTTTGAAATGATTATTAAAGGTCTTTAAGTTTTTTATGATGTCACATTGTCATCGGGAACGAAGTATATCGGATCTGAACGCAACCGATAACAAAAGAGAAGTAAATCCGAGTGCTTTCTAAGTATTTCGAGCAGTGGCGCATCAATTAATAGATGATTTCGAGTCACCAACACAACAATAATGAAGAAGGCTATATCGTGTAGCAATTCAACCGGATGCAACCTCCTTCATTTGATGGGAGAGGCAAGCCAACCCTATCGGATGATTGGGTTCAAGATATTGAGGAGATACTACGGATCTTGACTTTTACAGATGAATAGAAGGTGGCGTACGCCACATTCAAGCTGACCGAGGAGGCGAAAAGATGGTGGATTTCTGAAAGAACTATCAGAGAAGCTGAAGGGACGAAAATAGTCAGTTGGTTGCATTTCAAGCAGATTTTTTGGGAGCGCTTCCTCCCAAGCTCGGTCAAAGACGTCAAGGCTATGGAATTTGCTACTTTGGTGCAGGGTGCAATGACAGTACACCAGTATGCAGTCAGATTTACCTAGTTGTCACGTTTTGCTATGTACCTAATCCCTGATGAGGAGAAGAATGCGTATAAGTTCGAACATGAGCTAAACGAAAAACTTTATGAGCAAGTGATGGGCTTTCAGACTTGAAAATTTTCAGAGTTGGTGAATAAGGCCACAATTTTTTAACGAAGCTTTCAAAGAAGCACTGCACTGCATGATCAGAGGAAGATGACTACTCCATCTGGGTATCATTCTGGCATGGACCAAAGACCGTGGAAAAAGAGAAACGAAGGTAGTAGCTCGGGTAAGAGGCAGTTCAAGGTAACTAACAACCCTATATGTGTAGGACATGCAACCAAGTGCATTTTGAGGAGTGCAGAAAAGGGGTAAGATTATGTTTCCATTGCGGCAAATCAGGCCCAGTGTATCACCTTAAGGAGCTCCAGTTCTTTTTGTGAAGAAGAATGATGGATCGATGAAAATCTATATTGGTTTGCCGCAATGGAAACATAATATTGCCCATTTTCTGCACTCCTCGGAATGCATTTGGTTGCATGTCCTACACATATAAGGCTATTGATTATCTTGAACCGGCCTCTTACCCGAGCTACTACCTTCATTCCTCTTTTTCCACGGTCCTTGGTCCATGCCAGAATGATATCCAAATGGAGTAGTCATCTTTCTCTAATCATGCAGTGCAGCGCTTCTTTGAAGGCTTCGTTCAAAAATTGTGGCCTTACTCACCGACTTTGAAAATTTTCGAATCTGAAAGCCCACCACTCGTTCATAAAGTTTTTCGTTCAGCTTTTGTTTAAACTTATGCGCCTTCTTTTTCTCCTCAGGGATCAGGTACGCAGCAAAACGTGACAACTCGGTAAATCTGGCTGCATACTGGTGTACCGTCATTGCACCCTGCACCAAAGTCGCGAATTCCATAGCCTTGTCATCTCTAACCAAGTTTGGGAAGAAGCGCTTGAGAAAATTCTGCTTGAAATGCAATCAACTGACTATTTCCGTCCCTTCAGCTTCTCTGATAGTTCTTTCAGAAATCCACCATCTTTTCGCCTTCCCGGATAGCTTGAATGTGGCGTACACTACTTTTTGTTCATATGTGCAGGTCAGGACCTACAGTATTTCCTCAATATCTTGAACTCAATCCTTTGCCAGGATTGGCTCGCCTCTCCCATCAAATGAAGGGGGTTGCATTCGGTTAAATTGTTCTACGGTACAACCTCCTTCATTATTGTTGCGTTGGCGACCTGGGGGATTCTACGCGAGATCATCTATTAATTGATGCCCTGCTGCTCGAAATACTTCAGAAGCACTGGGATTTGCTTCCCTTTCATTATCGGTTGCGTTCAGATCTGATATACTTCGTTCCCGACAACAAGGTAGCATCCTAAAAAACTTGAACCTTTAATAATCGTTTCAAAAATCTAAAATTCATATAAATATAAATAAATAGTGGTACCCGTAAAACAAACATATATATAGTACTTCAGAGTTATAAAGGTACCTATCATAAAGAGGAAAATGTACACGCAACAGAAGTAATGATCTATCTCTAAAGTTTGCAAATTCTAAAACCTGCAATACCAGTAATATTATTCCTTATAGTCAGTCTATCTATAATCCGAAATCTCAAATACTGTAATCTGTAGAACTTCAAACCTGGTTCTGATACCAACTGTAATGTCCTGGGTGGGTCGGAGAGTTACTTCTTATCACTTAAAACCATATCTTCAAAATATAAGTGATATTTCTAAGTACTCCATAAACATAAAATTCAATCTATCTCTTATAATGCAAATCACATCTCTACCTATTCCCACACAAAACATAAACTTATCCATTAAGTTCAATCACATAAATTCCTCTACAAGGTCTTCCTTAGGGCAGGTTTGGGGCCAAAATCAAAACACAAAATTCTCATCTCATCATTACACCTTTTTCAAATCCCCATACAAAATATAATAAACAATTCAATTTTTTTAAATCCCAATACACATTTTTCAAATCCCAAAACAATAATAATACCAAAACTTAATATTTTAAACTTCAAAACAAAATACAAAATTCTCATCTCACCCCCCAAACCTACCCTTAATTAATCAAAACATAAAAACCAGAAATTTTAAAAGTCTCCATACATCAAATTTCACACACTAAAATCCAACTATTCATAAAATAACTCTCTAATAATGAAAGTACCCTTAGAGCATTGACAATAGCCTAACCAAATGTCAATATAAGTCTAAACTAGTTTAGCGATATGTGAGAAAAAGTCTCCACATTGGACTAGCCAATGGTCTAAAGTTCAAAACTTGAGCTACAACAATTCTTGGGTGCTCTCCATTATTGGCGAGTCATCGTTCACCCTCCATCAGAATATTCTATTATTTTGATCAACATCCCCTCTCTCTTTCCCTCGTTCTTTTCTCTCTCTTCAACTCACAAGCTTCCTCGTTCGTCCCTTCTTCTCTTCGTCGGTCATCTTCTTCCAGGCCAAATGGTAAGTCTCTTCCTCGCTCTTCTCTATGCATTTTGCTCTGAGTCTCTTCTCTCATTTTTGGATCTAATTCTGATGTGCTCCCTCTTCTCTCCCTCTCTTCAATAAGCGATTAAACTAAGTCGTCGTGGTGTCTCTACGACTCTCGCAGTGGCTTCTCTCAGAAAACCCTAGCGACACGATCTAGCTCTACCAGATCCATCATTACTCTCTCGGTACGTAACTGCTCTTCCATTTTCCCTCCTCAGATACGCACATTAAAGTTCCTTGCAAATTAGCACCTATGATTTTTAGAGAACTACATATAAAATCAAACTGATCAAGATACTCTATATTTCCTTGCAAATTAGCACCTATGATTTCTTGAGTTATGATGATTAATTTTAATTTAGATTATTGGAGATTTATCAAATTAACGTTTATCGGGTTTAAGATTTTGCATAATATGATAAATCATGAGTTGATGGATTATGTGATGGAATCAGCTGTAGAAATCTTAGGCCCCATTTCCAGATAAATTTGGTTTTTTCTAATTTAGAATTTGGATTTGAGATCAATGGAAACGAGCTTAATGGTGTTATTTTTTCAACCTTGATTATATGCACGAAGCTTTGACGACAATTTTCTTTGTTGAACTTTTGTTATTGTTTTGCGGTGCAGAATACACTTCTGGAGTTTGGAAGGGTAGTGGAGACGAAACAGCAGGTGGTTTCTGGAACTATGTACTATATGACACTGGAGGCAACGGATGGTGGGAAGAAGAAAGTTTATGAAGCCAAGATTTGGGAGAAGCCATGGCTGAACTTCAAGGAGTTGCAGCAGTTCAATTTCATTGCTGAATGCTGATTCCCCTTCAGGCTCTATTGCTTAGCTAGGTATCAATTACAGACCGCTATTGCTCTGTTTTGATTTGAAGTGTTGATTTTCTTGTGGATCTATTAGGACAGTAGTTGACTTTAACTGTTAAGAAAAATAAAAGAGTTGAGAAATTGAATGTCCATTACCATTTGATGCTTCCAGAAGGAGATTGGTCTGGAATTATGGGTTTTGTGCGGAAATGCATGTAAGAGATGACTTCTAAACAACCAAATTTTGACAATGTTCTCCTTATTCAAGATCTTATTGTTATTTAATATCGATGAAAAATAGGATACATGGCATATACGTAACGGTCAGAATTTAAGTGATTATGCAAATTGTCATAACTTGGTAGCTTAGAATGCGAATGGATAGTTTTGGTAGTTCAGGGAGCAAATTGAAAAAGAAGGGTATCTGAGGTTGCAAAATGTAAATTTTGCTTTTATTATACCATCCACAGCCGTGTTTCAAGCACCATATTTATTTATTGGCAAATGATTAGGTACCAGCTGTTGTCAATGTTATGTAAGTCCCATGTTCCGCACTTTATTTCCTTCAATTTAAGTAGAATACTAACATTTTGTGGTCACTATTTCAGATACGTGAGATCTATTTTTAACATTCATGCATGAAAATATGCTCAAGATGTAAAACATACTAAATTTTGTCAAATATGATACGCAGCTCATATTTATATGACCTCTACTGTAAAACAGAGCCTTCAAATGAAAATATTGTTTATTAATATGCCAATGCTCCTATATGAACTGGTTAAGGTAGGATCTTAGATTCTGTCTCTGCTCAATTTATGTCACTAATAATATTTCCTTGGTATATTCAGGTGACTGAACTAATAATATTTCCTTGGTATATTCAGGTGACTGAAGATCTTCAAGCTGAGATGAAGTAAATATGAGCACTGAAGGCATGTTCCTATGAAATAAATGTAAATAAATCTTATCCGGAACAGATTCTGAGCCTGTTATGTATAATTTTGGATATGATGGATTCATCTTTTCCCGTGACAGTATCAACTCTTTGAAGGGTTGGGTAGAAGAAAGGTTGGCATCTTTATATATGTGATTGTTGGGTGTAAAGGATTGACAAAATGTATTTATTGTATAATTAGGTTGAGGAAAAAAATATATGAAGTGTATTTGCAAAAAAAATAAAAAATAAAAAATTTTGTCAAATATCATTAAAATATATAATATTATAATATTATTTTAACTTTAAGATGATTAGTCTAATGTGGATTCACCTAGCCAAAAGTTAATATTATAGTTAAAAGTTGAGATTCTAGCCAAATTTTATATTTGACAATGCTCTTAGATACTCAACTTCGCACAACCAGCTCATCAAGCGTATTGCCCAAATCATTTGAAAAATATTATAAAGATAAGGGGTGAATTATCAATAATTCAGTAAACAGAAGATATATACCAGTGTGTAAATATAAGCATTTACAGAGTACAGTATGTAGAACACAAATATCTTTCAAAATTAGCATGCAAAATAAGACATGTTTTCAAACATAACAGAGTGATGGTTTTAAGATACATAAAACCTAAAGTACTTTGGCATAACGAAACTGAGCATCATCATCATATGAAAATAGAGCATTTCACAAAGCAAAGACCATGTTTAACCCTTATGGTGGGGTTGTGCTATCTCCTGTGGCCAAACTGGGCAAAGACAGAGGTGAATCTCTCCTTTATTATTTTCGGAGTTCCGAGTGTGTACACAGGAAAGACCACATAAAATTACTTTGTTTCCAAAGTGAGTGCACTCAAAAATATAGAAGTTGGCATCGACCCAAATAGAGCAGACATAGAGTCAAATACAAAATTAGTACACCATGCCAAAAGTTTTCAGATGCCATATCAAAACAAAATAGAGTATTAAAATATATTCAGATCATTCTCACATACTGAAAACAAAAGTCAGAGCATCTTTCTTATCAATGCACAAATTTTCAGATTTTCAATATCGCTCTTTATCACATTTTTGAGTTAGTATGACAAAATAAAACTCATGTCTATACAATACATGTCAGAAAACATTTTTCCTCTTTCATATAGACTTCACGAGTAATGCAAATAAATGACTGATGTTTTTTTTTCTAAGTTCTCATTTCATAACGAAATATGCAAAATTTTCAGAAAGTCAACCTCAGTCTAAACAATTTGTATAAAGCCTAGCATATGAACCCCGCTAACTTGACTCTCGTAGTGTATTGTCAAATTCTTGAGTCCGACCTATATTAGTCTCACCACCTATTCATAAAATATACACCAAGCATTAATTACCAACAACACGAACCCAATCTAAAAAAATTAAAAACCATAATTTCAAATTATATTTCAGCAAATTAACACAACTCAAACAGCCACTTATTAACCCGAACAACCTATAACGTACGTAAAACCACTCATCTAGTCCACCCAAACAAATCAAAAGTGCACTGAAATAATCTCCATATTCAGCACCACCAGCAACCATTAATCATCTTTAACACACAACACTTTAGCTCAAAACAACCAAGCATAATAACTCCATACACTCTGCCACAAAGAAAAACTCCAACCAGACACAACGGTTCCAAACCACCCAACACCGTCAACACATCTCATACAGTTCAACAATTCCTCCAAGAATACCATAATAGCACAAGAATTCTCATTGACGTAGATAAAAGAATTTCTAACGTAAATCATAGCTTCAAGACCGCGTTCAATATCACCTTGTAGCCCTTCAAACAAGGATGAAAAAAAAAATGTCTCTTTCCATTAAGCACGATGGTAATACTAAGCGAGGCGACAAAATTGAAATTTCTAGTGTGTGTGAAGGATTCAGAGACCAAATGAATGAGAAAAGAGAATTTAAAACAAGGGTTTAAAGGGAAATTTTCCTAAGACCCAATTGTGAGATAATCACCCAACAATTGTATCTAAACTGGTCTAATTTGTGCCTCGGCGTAGTGATTTGTGAAAAATAGAACCTTGTGAGTGTAAAAATAGAGTGGTGTGGGCGTGCGTGTGTGAGCGAGAACAGAGGATGAGAGGGGCATTACCCTCGTCCACAAGAGCCCGGCGAGAGGTTGTCGATGTCACTAAGATTCAAGAAACCCACGAATTGCAACACAAGAAATCTGTAGGAGAGGAAGGAAGTGTGTGGGTCTCTCGAGAGGGGAAAAAATGTGAGGAAGAAATAAAATGAAACTGTCAAGATGTGATAGTGGTGAGATCAGGGAGGAAGAAATTGGGGAGGGAAACTGGAAATGATGGAGAGAAAGTCGGGGGTAAGAGGAGGAAAAAGAAACTGAAAGGGAAAAAAAAATTTATAACGCTCCAATGGAAGATCCAAACCACATGGCCTATACTCCAAATAGACTAGCAAATGATACAATTGGAGCCCCATTGAAACCTTATAAAGAGCAAGAATTTCTCCTTCCCAAGCAATGTGGGATCTCATACACACCTACCATATCCTTATCATACGGGATATCACATGATAAGTACACTCGAGATAATACTACTGAAAAACCAAAAACAAGTCAAAAGGTCATACTTTAGGTAAAGTAGGTTTTTCTTTTCTTTTTGCCTACTTCACTTGGGGTTGGTAATCCACACATGTGCCATTAACAGCAATACTTGTTGTCCCTCTGTCATGTAGAAATTGAATAAAAAATAAAATATATATGTGAACTGTTGAGGAAATGAAGGAGAAGGAATCCACATCATTTTAACAAAAGAAGTCAATGTTCACAAGAGCTAAATTTCGCAAAATATGTCAATGCAATATGGATAGATCATGAAACATACATTTGTGGAAAACTTGAATCGAATGTAAAGGGCAAGTACATTCATGTGCAATGGAGAGTGAATCCAAGCACTACTAGGAACTAATTATCACAGTTGCAAAGTACATTTTTGGTTTCCTTGAAAAAGTCCCACCAGCCGGAAAAGCATGACATTAAAAAACAAATTGGACATAAGATTTCCCACTAAAACATTTCATAGTTTCTCACCTTGTACGTGAACAGGATGGATGGCTGCAACAGAAATAAATCAAAATTAAACAGATCAACAAAGACAATCACAACCTATGGGTCAAAGCAAGTTCAAACAAGTGCAATGGGATTCCACACTAATCATTCAAACTCAAAACCACAGGCAAATAAAGATTCAAGAAACCCAAACTGAACATTTTTCTCTCGTGATATTTTGTCAACTGCTAGGCTCCAGTGATTACGGGAATTTTGTTAACTGCCTTGTGGGTTTGTGGTTTTCTCTCAATTTCGACTACTTGCCATGATTTGAGGGTCTGTTTTCTTGACTTAGGTGCAAGTTTGTTACTTTTAGAGGTCTTCTTTGCTGATTTGTTGGACTGATGGAGGAAGATTTGGCTGATAAATGTAAGAGATTTTCTTTGTCTGAAGTTGAGAAGGCGGGCTTGTGCATTCAAGATTCTTCACAGGAGTCCATTGTTGATTACAAAGATTATTGCCTCATTTTCAGATTATTGTCCCGTAAATTCTTCAATAAGGAGGTTTGTAAGTCAGTAATGCGCACTGTTTGGAATCTAGTGAAAGGGGTTAAGTTCTTTGATTTGGGAAATAATGTTTTTCTTGCTCAGTTTATTGATATGAGCGATAAGAAAAAGGTTCTTCATAATAGTCCATGGTCTTTTGATAAGAATTTGGTTCTGCTTATGGACTATATTGGTGATGTACAAGCGTCATGTATTAGAATGAGTTTCACTTATTTCTAGGTTAGATTATATGATTTGCCTTTAATGGGGATGAATTCTGATACAATACGTAGTGTTGGGGAGTCGATTGGTAGTATCGAAGACATTGATTTGTCTGGTCAATCTCCTGGATGGGGAATGTTTTTTAGGGTACAAATTTGGATTGATGTTAGACTACCATTGCCCCGTGTTAAAAGATTCTGCTTAAGGAATGGTGAGGTGCTCTAGGTCCATCTGAAATATGAGCGACTGTCTAATTTTTACTACTGTTGTAGGAAGTTAGGCCATTCTGATAGAGATTGTGATTTATGAGTGTCTAAAAGGACTTTATTTGAGAATGATGAGTTTCCCTATGGAGCATGGTTGCGTGCGAAAGGAAGAACCACTTTTGATAGACAACGTAAATCCTTTTTAGGAGATGTATCTCGGGCAGTGACTAAAGAAAATATAAAAATGGATATTAGTATGGATGATGGTGATCCAATGCAGAAGATTATTAATGAGGAATTAAGAGTAATGGAGCCCAATGTTGGTGGTTTGAAGAACATAGTGCAGAGGAGTACAGGTGCTATTCATGGTATCTGTTGCGAAAGGTTGAAGATGACTAACATGGGCCTTTCACATGATGGTGGGCCATCTATTTTGGATGTGAAGAGTGTAGATGTGGAGGGTCTTATTGAGGAGCCTGAAGGCCCACTCAAGCCCAAAGGTATATGGGATGTGAAGAAGCACGGGTTCAATAATTTTGGGTCATCTGCTTCGGGTCTTAAGCTTTTAGACGTCGAAGAGTTGGTTGAGCTATTTGAAGGTCCGCGGGTTGTGAGGGAGAATGAGGACTCTGAGTTCCTCTTTGCTGCTAACTCTTGTGAAGGAAAATCAAAGGAAATTGAAGTTGCGGCTTCGAAGGCGAGGGTTTCCGCATCTAATGTGAGGAAAAAAGGGAGGGCATGACGGTAGGGGGCTATTGTTTCTACTCGGCACTCAGGTAAGTCTCCTTCGATTTTACCTCTTAAACGTGATGGGGATTTGGGGTGTGTGCTTGGGGTATCCATTGGTGATTTCAAGAGGATTAAATCCTCTGATGCAAATCGTATGGATGACTTTTAAGTGGTATTGGCAGAGGCTGGGAGCCAACCCCGCTGACAACCATGAAGTTCCTTAGCTGGAACTCCCGTGGGCTTGTGAACCCACGAGGAGTTCATGTTCTTCGTGATTTGATCCGAAGAGAAGATCCCAATTTGGTCTTCATTATGGAGACTAAGTCTGTCGTTGCCTCAATGGAACGATTGAAATTTACTCTGAGTTTCTCAAGGGTTTTGACGGTGGATTGTTCGGGGCGTAGTGTAGGGCTGGTTTTATTTTGGAGGAGGGATGTGGATTTAACTCTGATGTCCTACTCTAAACATCATTTTAATGCTTGGGTAGTGGATAGTGCCACGGGGTTGAGACTTCGTATTATTGCTGTATATGGGCATCCTGATGCTAGTAAGAGAAAATCAGTTTGGAATTTGATGAAAAGTCTATCGATGGAGACCCCCACTCCTTGGTTGTGCTT